>NC_067495.1:29459353-29700359 GCF_947179515.1 Apodemus sylvaticus
CTAAGATCTACTGCCTTTGAAACTGAGCCAGTTGTAGTCCAGGTTGGAATAAGGATGAAAACATTATGGGAATTTGTAGGGGAAAACTTCAGAAGCAATTAAGAGGCAAGATAATCACCTTTCCTGAACTGTTAACAAACCTAACATTGGTGTCTAAATTGGGACCTGATACTTGCTTCACTTAGGACTCCTTTGGTTACAAATGAGAAAAAGCCCCAAAAATCAAAACAACAATATTCATTGTGAGGATGTAGGGGTGGTTATGAGTCCAGTTAAACCATGGCCCTTCATAGCAAGGCAATTAATCTATGGAGCTGAAAGTGGTAGACCTCTTCACAGAAAAAAAGTGACAACTACCCTTTGGAAGACTAGAAAACTTTCAAGAGTCCAAAGGTTTGCTGCCATTATTTTCTATAAACCACCCCTACATCCTCACAATGAATATTGTTCCTTAAAGTTCCTTATGGGGCAAGAAAGAATATGCTAAGATACTCCAAGTTGTTGTGTTACTGTTGTTGTTCATTTTGGCTCATGGTTTGAAGAGCTACAGTGTATTGTGGTGGTGGGAGGAGGCATGGCATCAAGCACATGGAGCTGCTGCTTAGGTCGCACTGGCAGGTACACAGTAAAAAAACAGACGAAAGCCAGTGCTCTGAGGGTTGAAAGCTTTCGCACTCTGAGTCAAAATCTGTGGTTAGATTTGTTGGGTTTTTTTTCACTTATCTTGTCCTATGATGAAACTTCTCTCTTCATCCTTCTCACAGGCCATTGTGTTTGTCTATTTCCTTTTCCTTTTTCTTGTATTCTTTTAGTTGTCGATATTCAGTGGGGTCTTTGTACATATATTGAATATTATCCTGGAACATTTATTGCCTTATCAGAAATGCTAGTAATTAATGTTCTTTGGAGCAGAAAGACATAGTTGAGTTTCTAAACTTTAATAATAGCTCTTTGTTCCTGTGGGGAGGAAAGGGTGAGTTTTACTTCATCTTAATTTATTAAAAGCCCACAACTGAAATAAATTTCATTTCAAGGATCAATGGTTCAAGAGCTTGAAATAGTACTTGCCCAGAAGTAGATGTGATTCAAGATGTTACCAGAATAGCAAGATCTGTAGATATGCCGTTGAATCCAAATCTATGTACTTGAACAAATATCTGAATATTAAACATCTCAAGGTAAAAAAAAAAAACTCTTCTAGAATGTTGTTCTTTTGGAAAAAGGACTAAATTTGGACCAAGGCATAGTTTTTTCTCTAGTAGACATTTAAATTTAAGTTTGTTGTAAAGTAAAGGAATATATCATTTATCAAAATTCAGGCATTCTTCTTATGCTATGTATATTTTTGTTTCTGTTATTTTGGTATAGTTCTCAACATTTTACTTTGTAATATTTATTTTATCATATTCTTACATATATTATTCAGGAAAGAAGTTATGAATTAAAATATTACTCTTATATGTGGAACCTGGATAAATTCTCTCTCTCATATACACATGTGCATATACACATACACATGCATACATGTGCAACATGCGAATACAAAGGAGACATTTGTAAAGAAGATGGAACCTAATGTGATCAGAAACAGAACAAGAAAGGGTATTGAGTAGTGAATATTGGCCAAAGTGCATACGTATTTGAAGGAAAATGTCATTATGAAATCTATCACTTTGCTCAGTGAATATATGCTAATGAAATTATTTTTTTAAATGTGAGGTAGATGGCTCAGTGGGTAAAGCACTTGACTGTACAAGCATGAGGACCTGAGTTTAAATTCATAACAAAACTGTAAATGCAGTTTCTGCTTTATAAAAAAGTAGACTTTTAAAGCTTCTTGCCTGCATTTTATGGCTGAAACAATTAATCTTTAAACTTTCTGCAGAAGGAACTAATCTACAGATTAGCAGGGTGGCTAGTGTAGTGTATCCCCTCAGGAGATAGTCATCCTATCTGTAGGGTAGATCAGTTCTAGAACCCATTTCCCAGTGATTAAAAATATGGTTGTTTTTCTAGGAGAGTACAAATCGCCTTTTTGTTGTGTTTCTTGCTGTGGGAATAAATTATATTTGTGATGACCATGTTGATTTATCATTCCCACCATGGACAGTTTTAAAAGATCAAGACAGTACTAAGAAGACTTATGGCCAAACAGTGTAAGTGGATACTTTAATAGGCTCAAGTGGAACACATGATCTCCCTAGTTATACCCATTCTTTAAATTTAGTACTGACTTAGCTAAGGTATGCTGGTACCAAAACATTCTTCATTTTCTTCACATGTTTCAGATATATTCTAATATACATTAAAATTCACACACACACAGACACACAGACACACACACACACACTCATAAAGAAATAAAGGAGAATTAGGCAGTCTTGCTAAATTTCTTCTTAAGAGAATGATCCTCTCTTTTCCACCAGTCTCATCCATAGAAGTAGATTCCATTAATGCCTATACAAAGGGGTCATTTGGCTAATAAGACTCATCAGAAAAATGCATATTAAACTGTCTTGGAATAACTGGAACACAAATGTTTGAAAAGGCTCAATTCATAGTCTCTATTCAAGTTGTAAAATTGGGAATGGCTTCAGGTATAAATAATTCATCCTGACAAATTTGTTTCATTTTGGCATGGGTCTGCCTCCCTGCTGGCTTGCTGGCCTGAGAACATGAGATGTTATTTTTGGAGCCCTGGGATGTTAACCTTTGTCAGTTTAGCTCCTCTCATGAATCTGAGTTCTGACTTGCAAGAAAGGGTCCAGACCTCTGAGTTTCTTTTCATAGAAATGTTTGCACTATTTTACAGGCAGTCTTCCAAGCAGAAGAAGGCTATTCAGACTGCCATTCGCAAAAATAAGGAAGCCAATGCAGTGCTGGCCCGCCTGAACAGTGAGCTGCAGCAGCAGCTGAAGGTAAGGAGTATGTCTCTCATTTGTGTCCCCTCACTTTACCCTGGCTTTTTGTTCTGATTTATTTTGACCTTCAGCTCCCCATCCTTTCACTAAGACCTGCCTTTGTTCTCAAATCTCTTTTTGCTGGTGAAGAGCAAATGTATTTGTGTTACAAGGGTTGGTTCTTGAATGCTTAGACTAGTAGCTTCCATATAAAGGCTACATACCATGTATGAGTTAAAAGGAAACAAAGCTGCTTCCAAACTCTGTACTCTTTGCTGTTCAAGGCTTCTGGGTAAGCTCATAAATATATAGATCATCTATGAATGATGTGCACTTTCGTGGAAGTAGACAGCCTGGATAAACCCCTTTTCTGGTACCTGGCAAAGGGTTCCATTTCACTTTCTCAAGGACATCAGCCCTAGTTTTCTCACTATCATTTCTCCTCTGATTCAGTTTCTCAGGCTGCTCTACCATATAGCACAAATGTGGTGATGTCATACAATAGTAAGATATTCAATTCGGTCCTGGCTCTGGAGTTTGAAGCCAATGTGTCATCAGAGCCCTCCTGTTTTTGAAAGCTTCAGAGACGACATGTTTTTACTGCTTCCCAACTCCATGTATTTTCTGGCTATCCTTGCCATTCCTTGACCATAAAGGTACAATCTCCATCTCCACTGTCATGTAACGTTCTTCCTGTGTCTTGTCTGTGATATGTTCTTATTGTACCTTTCTGATTAAGGACACCAGTCATTGGATTAGGGCCCAACTTAATGTAGCATGATGTCATCCTCATATGATTCTTTGCATATAAAAATCATATTTACAGGTCTTGGGAACTAGGACTTGAACATGTTTTGGAGGGATATGATTTTATTGGGTCATTCTCAATCCACATGTAAACATACTCCAGTATTAGTAAACTTAGGGATTATTCTCATTCATTGTCTTTCTCACATTCTTCTTATGGACTTTGTTCTATCTATCTGTCTGTCTGTCTGTCTATCTATCTATCTCTATCTAGTTTTTAGAAGAATCTACATAAATGACATCTTCTCCTCTAATCTACATCTTCTCTAAAATTGTTTCACTTTTTTTGAACAACAGAGCCTTGATACATAGCTCAAGCTAGCCTAGAACACAAAATCCTCCTGAGCTCTGAGATTATACATATGCACCACCATGCTGATATGGAAACAGTGCTTGTGACTGAGTTACTGTGCTTTCCCTCCTTGGCCCTCCGCGCCACAGTACTGCTTTAGCACTCTCTACTTTCTTCCCATTCTTGACTTCTCTACCAAGATATTTTATTCCCAGTTTCCTATACTTGTTTTCATTTTTGTTTGAATCTTTAAGTAATTTTTTTAATTGAACTAATAAAATTTATTTTAAAATATACAACTCAGTATTGACATTTTTCTTAACTCATCAAAATAATTTATAATAGTTAAATGCCTCTTAAATATACATGATGTTTTCTGAAGCTAAAAGTGATATGCACTCAACCAGTTTTTAAAATCTATTTGGAACACTAAATGTGATAGAAACATGATAGAAGTAGAAAAAAAATCTCTTATGAAGTCCTCTATGAAAGGAAATTGTGACAGGTTCCTGAATAGACAGAAATTGTTCCATCTCCAAGGGAGAATCTGCAGCGTAACTGTGACTTCATAAATGAGTTGGGTGGTGTTCCTTCTGTTTCTATTTTGTGGAATAGTTTGAAGAGTATTGGTATTAGGTCTTCTTTTAAGATCTGATAGAATTCCGCACTAAAACCATCTGGTCCTGGGATTTTTTTTTGGTTGGGAGACTATTAATGACTGCTTCTATTTTATTAGGGGTTATGGGACTCTTAGATTGTTTATCTGAACCTAATTTAACTTTGGTATTTGGTATGTGTCTAGAAAATTGTCCATTTCCTCCAGATTTTCAAGTTTTGTTGAGTATAGGCTTTTGTAGTAGGATCTGATGATTTTTTTTTTAATTTCATCAGTTTCTGTTGTTACGTCTCCCATGTCATTTCTGATTTTGTTAATTTGGATACTGGCTCTGTGCCCTCTGGTTAGACTGGCTAAGGATTTATCCATCTTGTTGATTTTCTCAAAGAACCAGCTCCTGGTTTTGTTGATACTTTGTATAGTTCTTTTTGTTTCTACTTGGTTGATTTCAGCCCTGAGTTTGATTATTTCCTGCCTGTCTACTCTTCTTGGGTGTATTTGCTTCTTTTTGTTCTAGAGCTTTCAGCTGTGCTGTTAAGCTGCTAGTGTATGCTCTCTCCAGTTTCTTTTTGGAGGCACTCAGAGCTGAGTTTTCCTCTTAGCACTGCTTTCATTGTGTCCCATAAGTTTGAGTATGTTGTACCTCCTCCTCCTCCTCCTCCTCCTGCTCCTCCTCCTCCTGCTCCTCCTCCTGCTCCTCCTCCTGCTCCTCCTCCTCCTGCTCCTCCTCCTGCTCCTCCTCCTCCTGCTCCTCCTCCCCTCTCCTCCTCCTCCTACTTCTTTTTTTGTTGTTGTTGTTGTTGTTTTTTTTTTTCCCCGAGACAGGGTTTCTCTGTATAACCTTGGCTATCCTGGAACTCACTCTGTAGACCAGGCTGGCCTCGAACTCAGAAATCTGCCTGCCTCTGCCTCCCAGTGTGCTGGGATTAAAGGCTTGCACCACCACCACCACCACCACCACCACCACCACCACCACCACCATACCTTCATTTTCATTAAATTCTAAAAAGTCTTTGATTTCTTTATTTCTTCCTTGTCCAAGTTATCGTTGAGTAGAATGTTGTTCAGCTTCCATGTGTATGCGGGTTTTCTGTTGTTTTTGTTGCTATTGAAGATGAGTCTTAATCCATAGTGATCTGATAGGATGATGCACAGGATTATTTCAATCTTCTTATATCTGTTGAGGTCTGTTTTGTGACCAATTATATGGTCAATTTTGGAGAATGTACCCTGAGGTGCTGAGAAGAAAGTATATTCTTTTGATTTAGGATGAAATGTTCTGTAGATATCTATTAAGTCCATTTGGTCCATAACTTCTGTTAGTTTCACTGTGTCTCTGTTTAGTTTTGCTTCCCTGATCTGTCCATTGAGGAGAGTCGGGTGTTGAGGTCTCCCACAATTATTGTGTGAGGTGCACTGTGTGCTTTGAGCTTTAGTAAAGTTTCTTTTACTATAGTTTCTTCATATGGGTGCCCTTGCATTTGGAGAATAGATGTTAAGAATTGAAAGTTCTTGGTATATTTCTCCTTTAATGAGTATGAAGTGTCCTTTCTTATCTTTTTTTGATGGCTTTAGATAGAAAGTTGATTTTATTTGATATTAGAATGGCTACTCCAGCCTGTTTCTTGGGACTATTTTCTTGGAAAATTGTTTTCCAGCCTTTTACTCTGAGGTACTCATGTTTGTCTTTTGACACTGAGGTGCATTTCCTCTATGCAACAAAATGCTGGGTCCTGTTTATGTATCCAGTCTATTAGACATTGTCTTTTTATTGGGGAATTGAGTCCATTGATGTTAAGAGATATTAAGGAAAAGTGATTGTTGCTTCCTGTTATTTTTGATGTTATTTTTATGTTTGTGTGGCTATAGTCTTTTTGGTTTGTTAAAAGATTACTTTCTTGCTTTTACTAAGATGTAGTTTCCATCCTTATATTGGCGTTTTCCATCTATTATCCTTTGAAGGGCTGGATTTGTGGAAAGCTATTGTGTAAATTTGGTTTTGTCATGGAATATTTGGTTTCTCCATCTATGGTAATTGATAATTTTGCTGGGTATAGTAGTCTGGGCTGGCATTTGTGTTCTCTGAGGGTCTATGTGAGATCTGCCAAGGATCTTCTATCTTTTATACTTTCTGGTGAGAAATCTGGTGTAATTCTGATAGATCTGCTTTTATATGTTACTTGACCTTTTTCCCTTACTGCTTTTTTTTTTTTTGGTTTTTTTCAAGACAGGGTTTCTCTGTGTAGCCCTGGCTGTCCTGGAACTCACTCTGTAGACTAGGCTGGCCTCTGCCTCCCAAGTGCTGGGATTAAAGGCGTGCGCCACCACCGCCCAGCTCCTTACTGCTTTTAATATTCTTAGTTCTGTACATTTGATGTTTTGACTATTATGTGACAGGAGCAATTTCTTTTCTGGTCCAATTTATTTGGAGTTCTGTAGGCTTCTTGTATGTCTATGGACATCTCTTTCATTAGGTTAGGGAACTTTTCTTCTATAATTTTGTTGAAGATATTTACTGGTCCTTTAATTTGGGAATCTTTACCCTCTTCTATACTTATTATCCTAAGGTTTGGTCTTCTCATTGTGTCCTGAATTTCCTGGATGTTTTTGGTTAGGAGCTTTTTGCACTTTGCATTTTCTTTGACTGCATTTTCTTTGACTGTTAATGCTTTCTATGGTATCTTCTGCACCTGAGATTCTCTCTTCTATCTCTTGTATTCTGTTATTGATACTTGTATCTATGACTCCTGATCTCTTTTCTGTTTTCTATCTCCAGGGTTGTCTCCTTTTGTGGTTTATTTATTGTTTCTATTTCCCTTTTTAGATTCTGAATGGTTTCGTTCAATTCCTTTACCTCTTTGGTTATGTTTTCCTGTAATTCTTTTAGGGATTTTTGTGTTTCCTCTTTAAGGTCTTCTACCTGTTTACCTGTGTTCTCCTGTATTTCTTTAAGGGAGTTATTTATGTCCCTCTTAAAGTCATCTATCATCATCATGAGATGTGATTTTAAATCAGAGCTTGTTTTTCTTGTGAGTTGGGGTATCCAGGGCCCGCTGTGGTGGGAGAACTGTGTTCTGGTGATACCAAGTAGTCTTGGTTTCTCTTGCTTATATTCTTGTTCTTGCCTCTTGACATCTGGTTATCTCTGGTGTTAGCTGGTCTTGCTGTCTCTGACTGTGGCTTGTCCCTGTTGCAAGCCTGTGTTTCAGTACTCCTGGGAGACCAGTTCTCTGGGGGAGGAATTTGAGTATGGAGAGCTGTGACACAGGGTCAGCTCTGGGGTACAGACAGAAACTGGAAGAGTTCTGTACTTGTTTTTATTGTGCATCTATCAGTTTGTCTGTCAGCTCTATTCATCAGTTTACTTTTGACATATACTCAAATATATTACCAGCATCTGTATATATTCCCTTAATATCTCAGCGCATATATTGTTAGCTAGAGTTCAGTTGTTTTTTTTTTTTTTCAATTTGAGACATAGCCCCTTCATCCTGGAGCTCACTATGTATGCAGAACAGTCTAGCCTCCTCAGGTTCATTTTTTTTTACAAGTTTTCCTTATGATGTAAAATTTAACACATATAAATTATGACTTTATTCTTGCTGATATTGTACCAAATTGGACATACTTATAAAATCCAAGTTCTACAAATTTAGAGACTGTTGCCATTCCCAAAAGAGGGTTTCTCATTTCCCTTTCTATTCTATTTCTACCCCACCTACAGGGCAGCCAGTATTCTGTTGTTTTCATACCATAGGTTTGCCTGTTATATAACTGTATATGATGATATTCTATAACAAATACTTTTGTATAAATTTTGGGATTAATTTATTTTGTTGTGTGCATGAGGAATTTACTCATTTCATTGCTACCTAATACCAATGCAGTTTCATTATTAGGTCTATTGATGAAAACTTGAGCTGTTTACAGTTTTAGAACATAGTGAATAAAACTGCATTATTGAACATGTTTTAATATCATGGTCTTACTTAGTCTTTGAGAATTTCATGCAGTGTATTTTCATCATATTCACCCCTTTTCTCACCTCATATCTTTTTACAATAACCCATTGCGTGTAACTTGTGCTGCCCCTACATATGTAGGTATGAGGTAGCTAGCTAGCCAATCAATGTATGAAGGACTACACCCGTAAAGAAAACTGACTCTCCCTCAGGTAGCATCCATCAACTGCCAATAGTTCCTGTGCCTACAGGTGAGGCCTCTGGGCCCTTCCCACCCACAATTGGCTGTTCAGTGGCTTGATCTTTTGCAGGCAGTTATGACTTCTGGAGTTCATGAGTGTAGTGGTTCGGTTATATTCAGAAAATGCTGTTTTGCCCTAGTCCTCTTTATAGCCTGTAGCTATTATATTCTTTTTGCCTGTTCTCCAAAAATGGACCATGAACCTTGTAGGAGGGATGGGGTCGAAGTTCCACTTATGACACAGTACTCCACAGAAACTTTAGACATGTTTTTGTTTGGAAATTTATTTATTCTCATTTATTCTATAGTACCTAGATTATCTAGATAATCAGGATTCATTGATAATTGGTTAAATATCAGGCAAGTGTGATAATCTCAGGGCTTGGGAGGTAGAGGCAGGCAGATCTCTGTGAGTTTGAGGCTAGCCTGGTCTACAGAGTAAGTTCTAGGACAGCCAAGACTACATAGAGGAAAAAAATCCTGTCTCAAAAAATTAATACACACACCCACCCACCCACACACACAACCTCAGTTACTTTTCTATTGCTGTGAAGAGACACCATGACTTATAAAAGGCAGCATTTAATTGTGGGCTTACTTGCAGTTTCAGAGGATGAGTCCATGACCATCATGGTGGGGAGCATGGAATCATGCAGACTGGTATGGCATTTGAGCAGTAGCCGAGAGCTTACATATTATCTGTAAGTTGCAGACAGAGAGAGGGATTGAGTGTGGGTGGACTTTTGAAAACTCAGAGCCCATCCCCAGTGATATGTCTCCTCCAGCAAGGCCACACCTAGTAATCCTTTGCAAGCAGTCCCACCAATGTTTGTCATTATTTCCCACTAGTGTTTGTACCACCTATTTATTTGATAGCTATATATGTTTATGAATAGATACTTCAGATTTGATAGAATCCAACTGTTATTTTTTATAAGTTTATTACTTTCAATGTAAGGAAACTGTATATCTGTAGATTATAAAATACTTTTAATATATTTTCTTCTAACAGCTTTATTATTTTTTTCTTTTATATTTTTATCTTAAATTTGTATATCACGTGGCATTAGGGTCAAGGTTCATTTCTCTGTATTTTAATATTTCCTTAATCCAGCACCATTTGATGAAAAAGACTTTTCCTCCCTTGGATTGATTGCTTTGGTGCCATTATCATAAATCTAATGATTTGTAGTCATGGGTTCAGTTCTGACCTCTTACTCTGTTCCATTAGTCTTTCTATGTGTTACATTCTTGATTGTTGATGTCTTATTCTGTTTTGAAATGTGGTAATATAAAATTTCAACATGTTATTTTTCATGATTCCATTGGACACTGTTTCTCTCATGCAAATTTGAGGACTGGTAGGAATATGCCCCAAAATAAGAAGTTAGGATTATGGGTAGATTTGCATTAAATCTGTCAACTAGTTTAAAATGAATTGACATGTAAACAATGTTGATCTTGCTAATCTGAAAGCAGAGAATATTCTACGACTATTTCAGCCATCTAAAATTCCTCCAAGGGGTTCTGAGATTTGAATATATAATCTTTTGAAATTTTGTCCAAAATCTCTGTGGTACTATTGCAAATTAGATTTAAAAAACAATTCTTGTTTTTCAGTTGAATTTGTGAAGGTCCCAGGATATAGGATCAATACACAAAATAATCAGTCATATTTCTGTGTATAAATCATAATTTATTGGCAATGGAATTGTGTTTAAAGTACCACTTGACAGTAGGTTGGCTCCTTCGCCAAATGAAGTACTTGGTACAAATCTATCAGAATACACCTAAGATTTGTACACTGGAAACTAAAAATGCTGCTGAGACAAATCTAGGGAGACCTAAAGGAATGCATATATTTTCTTATATATTTGGAAGATTCAATAGAATAGAGATGTCATTTTTCTCCCCAGTGATCTTTGGATTCGTGACAGTACCAATTAAGATCCCAGCAGGATTTTAAAAATGAATACAAACAAGCAGATCCAAAAATTTATATGCGAGGGCTGAAGAACTTAGAATTGCAAAATTCCAATGTGAAAAGTAGAACAGATGAAGAAATCACTGTCAAGCTGCAGTAATCAAGACAGTGGAGTTCTGAGATTGGAGCATAGATCAGATGATTTGAGCTTAGACATGACCCCAGTATAAAGAAATGACTAAAACAATAATCTATAAGAATATAACTTAGTTGATTTGCCTTTATTAAAATAAAACACCATTGTCCAAAGACACTAGAAAATTACAAGACAAGTTACAAATGGGGAGAAAATATTTTCAAATTACATATTTGACAGAGAACTTTTTTTCTGATTTAAAGTAATTTTAAAACTTAAAAATAAGTCTTTGGCCTGCCGACATTTGCACCAGGGAGCTGTGAAACACTACAGCCTTCTGTGATCAGTGGAGCAGCTGGGATGGAAGTCTTCCCGCCTGCCACCAATTGCACCAGGGAGCTAGGAAACTCCACAGTCTTCTGTACATAGCCCACCAGGGGAGAGAGAGAGAGAAATCTCCCAGCAGTGCTTTCACTTTTGAGCTCAGAGGAGTAAGGACACAGGCTTACAGGCCCACAGGAGGAACAAACTCCAGCAAGAGACAACAATACCAATTAGCACCAGATGGCAAAAGGCAAGCAAAGAACCCTACCAACAGAAACCAAGGCCACATGGCAACATCAGAACCAAGTTCTCCCACCACAGCAAGGCCGGATACCCCAACACACTGGAAAAGCAAGAGTTGGATTTAAAAATCATATCTCATGATGCTGATAGAGGGCTTCAAGAAAGACTTAAATAACTCCCTTAAAGAAATACAGGAGAACATCAGTCAACAGGTAAAAGCTCTTAAAGAGGAAACACAAAATCCCTTAAAGAAATACAGGCGATCATGGGTCAACAGGCAGAAGCCCTTAAAGAAGAAACACAAACAATTCTCCCTTAAAGAGTTACAGGAAAACACAATCAAGTGAAGGAACTAAACAAAACCATCCAGGATCTAAAAGTGGAAGTAGAAACAATAAAGAAATCAATAGAGGGCTAATATCCAATATATATAAAGAACTCAAGAAGTTAGACTCCAGAAAACCAAACAACCCTATTAAAAAATGGGGTACAGAGTTAAACAAAGAATTCTCACCTGAAGAACTTTGGATGGTGGAGAAGCATCTTAAAAAATGCTCAACTTCTTTAGTCATTAGGGAAATGCAAATCAAAACAACCCTGAGATTTCACCTTACACCAGTCAGAATGGCTAAGATTAAAAATTCAGGAGACAGCAGGTGTTGGAGAGGATGTGGAGAAAGAGGAACACTCCTTCACTGCTGGTGGGGTTGCAAATTGGTACAACCACTCTGGAAAGCAGTCTGGCAGTTCCTCCGAAAACTGGGCACCTCACTTCCAGAAGATCCTGCTATACCACTCCTGGGCATATACCCAGAGGATTCCATACCATATAATAAGGATACATGCTCTACTATGTTCATAGTAGCCCTATTTATAATTGCCAGATGCTGGAAAGAACCCAGGTATCCCTCAACAGAAGAGTAGATGCAAAAAATGTGGTATATCTACACAATGGAGTACTATTCAGCCATTAGAAACAATGAATTCATGAGATTCTTAGACAAATGGATGGAGCTAGAAAACATCATACTAAGTGAGGTAACCCAGACTCGAAAGGTGAATCATGGTATGCACTCACTAATAAGTGGATATTAACCTAGAAAACTGGAATACCCAAAACATAATCCACACATCAAATGAGGTACAAGAAGAAAGGAGGAGTGGCCCCTTGTTCTGGAAAGACTCAGTGAAGCAGTATTCGGCAAAACCAGAACAGGGAAGTGGGAAGGGGTGGGTGGGAGGACAGGGGGAGAGAAGGAGGCTTATGGGACTTTCGGGGAGTGGGGGGCTAGAAAAGGGGAAATCATTTGAAATGTAAATAAAAATATATCGCATAAAAAAAAGAAATCATAAAGTGAGACATCTCTGGAGAGAGAAAACCTTGGAAAGAATTCAGGAATCATAGATGCAAGCATCAACAACAGAATACAAGAAATAGAAAGAACCTCAGGTGCTCAAGATACCATAGAAAACATTGACTCAACAATCAAAGAAAATGCAAAGTGCATAAAGCTGGTAACTCAAAACATCCAGGAACTCCAGGACACAATGAGAAGACCAAACCTAAGGATTATAGGTATAGACAAGAGTGAGGATTTACATCTTAAAGGCCCAGTAAATATCTTCAACAAAATTGTAGAAGAAAACTTCCCTAGCCTAGAAAAAGAGATGCCCATGAACATACAAGAAGCCTTCAGAACTCCAAACAGACTGGACCAGAACAGAAAGTCCTCCCGGGACATAATAATCAAAACACCAAATTCACTAAACAAAGAAAGAATATGAAAACAGTAAGGGAAAAAGGGCAAGTAACATATAAAGGCAGACCTATCAGAATCACACCAGACTTCTCACCAGAGATGATAAAAGCTAGAAGATCCTGGGCAGACCTCATACAGACCCTAAGAGAACACAAATGCCAGCCCAGGCTACTATACCCAGCAAAACTCTCACTCATCATAGATGGAGAAGCCAAGATATTCCATGATAAAACCAAATTTACACAATATCTGTCCACAAATCCATCCGTACAAAGGATAAATGATGGAAAATGCCAACACAAGGAGGGAAACTATACCCTAGAAAAAGCAAGAAAGTAATCTTCTTCCAACAAACCCCAAGAAGATGCCCATACAAACATAAAAATAACATCAAAAATAACAGGAAGTAACCATCACTATTCCCTAATCTCTTAACAACAATGGACTCAACTCCCTAACAAAAAGACATAGACTAATGAAATATCTCTTATGTAAATCTTAAATTTTATCAGAAAATGTTTGCAATTCCCCTTATAATTAATTTAGTAATTTCTTTTATTTCTACCATTTTATCTGCATTATTTTTCATGATAATCTTCAATTTTAATGTCTTTCTATATACTTCCTCTATTTTATCAGAAAAAATTTCAATGTAAATCTTTGATTTTATCACAAATGTTTCTAATTCCACCTTCAATTAATTTAGAAAGAGTTTTTATATCTACCTTTTTATGTAAAAATTTCCATGAAATAGTCAATTTTAACATGTTTTTCTATTTATTACTTGAATTTTACCAGAAATATTTTCCATGTATATCTTCAATGTTATCTGAAAATGTTTATAATTCCACCTTCAATCAACTTAGAATTATCTTTATGCCTATTATTTTATCTGTATAATTTCCATGATAATCTTTAATTTTAACATGTTTTTCTATACATTTCTACAATTTTGTCAGAAATACTTTCCATGTAAATCTTCAAGTTTATCAGAAAATGTTTATAATTTCACTTTTAATCAACTTAGGAATACTTTTTTTTCCTTTTTAAAAAAATATTATTTTCTATATTCTTTGTTTACATTCCAAATGATTTCCCCTTTCCCGGATCCCTCCTCCCCATATGTCCCATAAATCTTCTTCTCTCCATCCATTCTCCAATCACCTCCCTCCTTTTTTTCTCTGTCCTTATATTCCCCTCCAATGCTAGGTCAATCCTTTCCAGGATCAGGACCTTCTCCATACTTCTTCATGGGAGTCATTTGTTATGCAATTTGTATCTTGGGTATTCAGGGCTTCTGAGCTAATTAATATCCACTTATCAGAGATTGCATTCCATGTGTATTCTTTTGTGACTGGGTTACCTCACTTAGGATGATATTTTCCAGATCAAACCATTTGCCTACAAATTTTGTGAATTTATTGTTTCTAATTGCTGAGTAGTAGTCCATTGTGTAAATATACCACATTTTCTGTATCCATTCCTCCTTTGAGGGGCATCTGGGTTCTTTCCAGCTTCTGGCTATTATAAATAAGGCTGCTATGAACATAATGGAGCATGTGTCTTTATTGCATTCCGGGGAATCCTTTGGGTATATGCCCAGGAGAGGTATAGCAGGGTCCTCCAGAAGTGTCATGTCCAGTTTTCTGAGGAACCCCCAGACTGATTTCCAAAGTGGTTGTACCATCTTACAGCCCCACCAGCAGTGGAGGAGTGTTCCTCTTTCTCCACATCCTTGCCAACACCTGCTGTCTCCTGAGTTTTTGACCTTAGCCATTCTGACTGGTGTAAGGTGAAATCTCAGGGTTGTTTTGATTTGCATTTCCCTAATGACTAATGATGTTGAGCACTTCTTAAGGTGCCTCTCGGCCATCCGAATTTCTTTAGGTGAAAATTTTTTGTTAAGATCTGTACCCCATTTTTTAATAGGGATATTTGGTTCCCTGGGGTCTAACTTCTTGAGTTCTTTGTATATATTGGATATTAGCCCTCTATCAGATGTAGGGTTGGTGAATACCCTTTCCCACTTTGATGGTTGCCATTTTGTCCTTTTAACAGTGTCCTTTGCCTTACAGAAACTTTGTAATTTTGTTAAATGTTTCTATCCCATATTTCAATTAATTTAGCAATGTTTTACATGTCCACCACTTTACTCCTTAATTTTTCATGAAAATTGTCAATTTTAACCTGTTTATCTGAAATATTTTCCATGTAAATCTTTAATTTTATCAAAGTGTTTTTATTTCCCTTTGCTTCCCTTTTCAATAAATAAAAAAAAGTCTTTGGGAAGACCTACTGCTGTCAGCCTGCTAATAAACACAGCAATAAACGGACTCCTAGTGACACATTACTAGACCCATGGATCAATGTCTTCCTCAGCCATCGTCAGAGAACTAACACAGAGACCCACAACTGGTCACTGTATAGAAAGAAAGAGAATGGGCACACTCAATCCAAAATGGGATATCTTCATCAAAATCCTACCTTCCAGGGCACAAGGATCTGTGTGCAAGAGGAAGTAGAAAGACTATAAGAGCTAGAGGTAGAGGATGACTCCAAAGAAACATCTTCCAGACACAAGACTGGTACACACATGAACTCACAGAGATTGTGGCAGTATGCACAGGGCCTGCACATGTCCAAGCCAGACAAAATCCCAGCATGCAGGACAGGAGGTGGACACAAAATTCTACCTCTAATTGAAAAGCTATTTGCAATTGATACCTTCTGGTAAAGGGAAAATCAGCTTTCTCCAATGGAATCTCACTGAGTACATGACCATGCTTCAGGGAAGGCTCCATGCCCAGGAGTAGTTGCCCAATACAAAGTAAATTCGTCGTGTGTACTTTTTAAAATTTGCTTTGCTGTTTTTTTAATTGATTTTCTTTCGCTCAGCTTATTTGTCTGTTTTGATTTTCATTTTTCTTTTCCTTGTTTGAGAGACTGAGTTCATGATGTTGGATAGGTAGGGAAATACAATCTGGAACGATTTGGAGTCTAAAATAGATGATCAAAACATGTTGAATGAAAAATGTAAATAAATTTTAAAAAAGATTAAGAACTTTAAAAAAACCCAAGTATCTCAGTTTAAAAATTGGTAAGGGACTGGAACAGATATTTCACTAAAGGGATGACATATATACACATAAGATGATATTCTATATCATTAGCCACTTAGGAAATGACAGTTTAAGCTAGCATTACATACTACTATACACTTATTAGAACTGCTGAAACAAAAAATGGCACCATCAATGGACAGCAACTGGAACCCCATGCACTGGAACATGGTGGAACTGAAAAATAGTACCCTCACCCTGGAAAGTCATTCAGTAATCTTTTGAAGTGATATCTATTTTTATCTCATTTTTACTTCTTTTCCATTTAGTTTGGTTTTATCCTGTCTTTTCTCCTTTTTTTGGGTAGATTAGCTTTAGTCATTGTTCTTTTTGTTTCTTTTCAGTTTTGTTTTATTGAGACAGGGTCTCATGGAGCTCAGGCTGATATCAGAATGACTAATGTATTGCAACCTTGAACTCCTGTTGATTATCCGTTCTTTACCTCCTAAGTACTGGGATCCCAGGCACATGCCAGGACGGCCTATTTATGTGGTGCTAGAGATGGAATACAGAGTGACCTGCCTTTTATGCATGCACTCTACCAAAGGAGCTCCATTCTTTTTGTATATCATTTTCACAGAACTTATTTGCTTCCTTGGGGCCTTTGAAGTTGCAGTGGAGTCATCCTGCATATCGTCACCCAACATGTTCAAGTAGCTTCCTTCTAGCTTCATTCAAGTCTCTGATCAAGTTGCATCACCCCTAAGCAATCTTCCCTAGTCAAACTTTTCTGTTTTCCCCTGGTCTGCTATCTCTGTTGTTCTCTAGTGTATTACATTGTTTATTTTACTTTCAGAGCTGTCTTCTTTGCCCATTTTATTGTCTGTCCATTCATTTAAATACAAGCCATATAAGGGTCCTGGCCTACTTTTTCTTGGGCTTTGCTGTTACCTTAGCTAGATCAGCATCTGACCTAGAGCTAATAGATATAGAAGATAGTTTGCCAGGAATATGAATGAATGAATAGTTGGCTTTATACATTGGTTTTCCAATGTATGTTGGCTCTCTGGAGCATTCAGAATTGAGATTTTATTTAAGAATTCTTTCCCACATTGAACAATTCTACTTATGAGTACCTCTGTGTCCTTTTTGTCTCTGCAAAACTCTATTTTAAGACTGAATATTGCAGTTTTCAGATAGCATATTCTGCTTTTCATGCAAAGTGTGGTGGTTTGAATAGGTATGGCCTACATAGATTCATATGTTTGAATGCTTGACCATAGGGAGTGACACTATTAGGAGGTATGGCCTTATTGGATTAGGTGTGGCCTTGTTGGAGGAAGCGTGTCACTGTGGGGGTTGGCTTTGAGTTCTCCTATGCTCAAGCTATTCCCAGTGTGGCACACAGTCTCCTTCTGCTGCCTGCGGATCAAAATGTAGAACTCTTGGCTCCTCTAGAATCCTATCTGCCTGGATACTGTCATGTTTCCCACCATGATGATAATGAACTAAATCCCTGAAACTGTAAGCTAGCCACAATTAAATGTTTTCCTTTACAAGAGTTGCCTTGGTCATGGTGTCTCTTCACAACAACAAAACCTGAACAAAGTCACCCAGAAATTGTGTTAAGCTGTATTATGTGCAAGAGTCTTGACAAGAGACTTTGGTGGAAGGATAACTGGATAACCTGTCAATCTTTTCATCCTTCATCTCTAAGTATTGTACCAGAAAAGAAGTCAGAGGCTACAACTAGAAATTTAGTTGAGGTGACTCGTAGTTCTGTATCAGGAGCCTGCCTTTTCTCTTAGTTATCCCCTGTTGGCTTTTTAATATTTAATGTCATTCTCTACTGTCTTCTGAGCCTGTCAAAGCAGACTGAGGCTAAGGCAGAGTTGCAAAGAAAATTTTATCAGGTGTGCTATGAAGTAGGTTAGTTGTACCATGCTCAGAGTGCCTTGGGATCTGCTTGAACTTAGCTGCCCATTCCTGTGTCTAAGGTCACTGTTTCAAGACTATCACTCTGTGTTAACACATATCAGTGCTGAGTAGTACAGTGACTGAGGTTAGTGACTGGGAATCCCCTATTGTCTAATCACCAGCATTGAAATGGGTGCCTTTCCAGCCACTTGTCTCCAAGTATTTGATGGTCGGTTCTATATTTCCTTTGAATGTGTAAAGAAATAGAGATGGACCCACTAAATGATGCCTTCTCTTCTTTTTCTTTCCCCTGTTTTGTCTAATTTAGGAGGTTCATCAAGAACGAATTGCATTGGAAAACCAATTGGAACAACTTCGCCCAGTCACAGTATTGTGACATCCTAGAGGCTTGAGTGACAGCAGGTGACCTTCTCTGCCAAGATCTTTCTTTTGAGTGTTTAAGCCCAATTACTTGTCATACATGTCTGAATGTCAAAAGCTGTGAGCAGCACAACATAATCTATATGACTTTCTCTTTTGCACTTCACTTGTGTATTTTAGTGGTGATAAAATATGTCTTCAACTGATTATTGCACTTAAAATATTATCAGCTACTTGGGAGGATAAAGCAGGAGGGTTACAAGCTCAAGGCTACTTTAAGAAGCTTGTTGAGACACTGTCTCAAATAAAAAGTAAAAAGAGAGGTATGCATATAGCTCAGTGGTAGAGTGCTTGCCTGATATACAGGAAGCTTCAGCTTAATCCCAAGTCCCATTTAAAAACTATACTTATCATTGGAATTTATCTCCCATTTTAACCACTTTTAGATACTGATCCTTATTTAAGTTAGTCTTTTTGCACATAATTCAGAACAATATTTATTTGAAGAATAATTTTACAGAACCTATTAATGATGTACTACCAGGATGCTCATACACATTTCATCCTTGTATGTATGCTAGATTCAGTATGTTGGTTTCCTGAATAGTGTGCATTCCAGCTGGATAGTCTTAGGCATGATGATAATAAAAACAAAAGCTGGAATACAATTAAAGCATCAGATTTACACTGGCACTGTGCCCTCTACCACTGTATGCCAAACACTGCTTCTGTAGTACCATTTTGATATTATATCAGTTATACATAATACATGACTATTGTTTTCTATTAAATATCAGAACCTTACTGGGTCTTTACACCTCCATGAAGTAGAGATTTTGGCAATGAACTGTTTAACTTGGCCAATCTAGGCCATCAACCTAGATAACTTAGTCCTTTTCATGTAAATTTTTGCGCAAGCACAATCTACTTTAACTGCCTTGCCTGATCAAATTAAATAAATAGTTGCCAGATCTCTGCTTTTATCCTGCATGGGATAACATCTTTGTAAATGCACGAGCTTGGAAACCACCCAACAAATATTAGTAGCTGGATAGCTACCTATTTGTTGTTGAATCCAGGTCTCCAGGCTGAAAAGGGAAGAGAAATAGCCACTAACTCTGCAAAAAAAATCCTTGGCTGTTGTCATTGTTGTCTTTATTTTAGCCAGGATTTCAAATGTGTTGTTTCTGAAGACACAATGAAAGAATGCAATCTTCCCACCAGCTACATGACTACTTACCCTCTGTAAAGTGTACTCTTGGGAAATATTAACTTTATATACAATTCAGGGAAGCTCAGCTAACTCTAGTGGAAGTGATATAAAGCAAGCTTAAATTGCAGAAGCAAGTATCCTATAGAAATTTAGTAGTACAGCCCAATTGAAAGTAGGAAAGGACTGACCTATAGGGTTACAGGGTCCATGGATCACTGATCTTCAACAGGGCATTTTAATATTAGCATTAGTGTGCACATGGTACTTTTGAAATGGTTTTGCATAGATTTATAATATGTAAGATTGAACTGTTGATTCCAATAGAGCTGAGAACTTTTAGTAAAAATACGCATTTATTTAATACTTCCCTGCTCCTTTGGCAAGCTTTATCAATAGCTTAACAACAGAAGAGAAGAGTTCAAACAGATGATGTTTTTCCAAAGAAAAACAAATTGTTGACTCTCTTCCACACATATTTAAGGATTTGAATTTGGTTTGATTTGTAAAGTCATGAAACTTGAACTATTTCTGCATTTCTTTTTTCCTTTGGCTGCCTCTTTTTGTTTGTTGTTGTTCTTGTGGGGAGGACTCAGGAATGACTTTAACCCCTCCTAAGATTATGGTTGGGACAGTGCAAATTCCTAGATGTCTTTTTTTTTCCCATGCTGGGATGTGGGGCCTGTGACAAATTTTTGACAGTGTTATGATTGCAGATGTTTCACAGCATGTTTGGCATTTTGTACATTCAATACAGGAAAGACTAACATATGCACTTTATCTCAAAATTTTCCAGTGCATATGCACTCACTTGGGATAGCACTTCATATCCACCAACCAGACACAACCTAAGGAATGTTAAGTCTACTGAGCATTTAAAAACACTGACATATTTTTTCCCTCATGAAGTAAATGACACAGGGAACTGGGTGAAGAGATTGGAATTTTATTTAGTTAGCTTTGTTTCCCTTAAAGGATAAAACTTGCATTGGACAATCTAGGCCCTCTAAGTTTCACAGCCTCACCAATATATTTCTTGTGGTTCTGGGATCAAACCCAGGACAGCATTCATTCTAGGCTAATACTGGGCCATACCTTTAGCCCATCACCAATATTTTAACTGAGGCATTGCATTAAACCACACAACAATCACTCACACACACACACACACACACACACACACACACACACACACACACACACAGTATTTTTAGCTGGACTTTTGATCAGTTTAATAGTTGTTTATACATAGATTCTTAAAAGGAAATACTTGTGTTTCTATTAAATATATACTACTAAATACATGTTATGCAACTAGTATTTATCCTTTACTTCTGTGTTTTCTTAGGATGTGCACTTTTAGGGTTATAGTGCCTGATAATATTTTTGAGAGCCTTTAATATGGTATAGGAAGGCAAACACATTGGCATCACTTGTAGAACTACTTTGGAATTTATCTCCCATTTACCACAAAAAAAGTAGCTTCTTTGATGAAAGATGAGAGATGAAAATTTGCTGGTTTTGGAGAATTCTACAGCATGAAGGTTAACTTGTCTCCATTCACAGGGGTTTAATTGCCCTGTTGCTCAATGGTGTTCCTGCATGGGGATCCTCCGGTCCCACAGATGAAAGCACAGTAGGAAATGATCATGAGCTTATTGGGGCTTTTAGCATCTCTAGTAAGTAGCATACAGCTTTGGCTGGCTTTCTATCCATAGACCTAAAACACAGCCCAAATGATAAATAGCAAAACTGAATGTGTAATGTGACAATCAAGGCAGATATTTGCTCTAGTTGGAAAGATCACTAAGCACTTTATAAGCATTAAACAAGTGTTTGGGACTAATTGAGAAAAGAACCAGCTTAGATGGAAGCTGTGCTATGTGAATATAGCAGAACTAGCGTTCCTCTTTTATAGCTAGCATGGGAAAATCCCATCCCTAAGAATTGTGGACTCTTGGCCCAGGAATCCACAATAACAGATAGCTAATGGTAGAGTTGGGATGTAGCCTGATTTTATAGATTCCAAGGTAGTCCTCTGTCAATCCTAAAAATAGATTAGAAAGCCTTTTCTATTTATCATGCTGAATTTTATTGACTTAATTGGTCTGTAGATATGAAAGCATCTTTTAAGGAGTTTTAGATCTAGACATTTCTCTCAGCTTTAAGTAAAATGTAAAATTTGAGGGGGAATAATGTTATTAAACTATTCTTCTAATGCTTTATCTTTGATGATGCAGTGCATTCCTTTAAATCTTGGCAGAACTTTCGAAAGCTACTGCTTTCAATAGATTCCAGTCCCACATTCCCATGGGCATTTGCTTTCTCAAATAGACTACTGTGAAAAAATGAACTCAATATGTAGTAGCTTATAGTTTTCTCTAGTATATTATTAGTCGCTCACAAATGGTTCATTTTAACACATCTTAGGGATAAGTAATCAAACACATGAACTTTTCTTTTGACTTTCCACCAGTGTCTAGACTATTGTAAAATAGTATGTTTCTTTAGCTGTGTTTTGATTGTATATTATTTCCAATATTCTAAATATTTCTCTGTGTACTGGATGATCTTGTAACTGTGGCCATAATAGATACATAATTAGAAGATGCAAATGTCCTTTTATATGCAGTGGTTAGAAAGAAATAAATTATAGTGTTAACACCTTAAAGCCAAAACCTTTGTTCAACACGAACTACCATCACGCCCTGACTAGATATCATGAAGAGAAAATGGATTTACAAGTGTGAAAGCAAGAATTTACCACCTCTCACAAGCAGATTGCCCCATGTGATTGACAAGGAGGCTCATTGGGTTGTGGTTTGAACATCAAGGATGTGAAGAAAATGAAGCAGTGGCTAAAGGCATCTTTTCCCCCTCACTAAATACAACATTAGTGGCTTTCTTTTTTCTTTCCAGGTGATTAGTTCTATTTCATATGTTCCCTTAAAACTCAGTCTTCAACACATCAGTTAAATTTGTACTCTAGTTATGGGTATTACAGTTTTTTGTGTCATGACTCAGTGTGGTCCAAGTTCCTAGTAAGAAACAGAGATCTGGATGTGTGCAGTCCCCAGCCTGCACCCCTTCCTCCCCTTTTAGCATGGCTGATGGAAACATGCCACCAACAGAGGTTGGTCACTGATGGCCATTTTAATAAATATTTCTGTGGGCCATTTTGCTTTGCTTGTTTGTGAAAAGAAACATATCTAATTATTTGAACCCCTGAAGAATTGTAGACAAGGAGGACCAGACTTTAAAAGCTATCCATGTAGATTCTGAGAGCTACTGCCCAGCAGAAATCTTATAAATATGCCTTGAAGCAGCCATTGTGTAATTATGAACTGGGAAGCCCAAGCATAGTTTTAGGCTTATAGGATTACTTCCTAGTTTCTCTAAACATACCTGGTAGTAAAGAACACATCGAAAGCACTGCAGGTTGCAGTTGACAGTACCCACTCTGTCTACAAAAGCCGTGGAGAATGCTTAGTTTGCATGTCTTGTGATTTCTCCTCTCTTGTTCCTAGCTAATTTCATGGCTGTGGGAAGTTAGCAACACTAGGTTTATGACTCTGAAGACCAGAGGACAGCAGGTGTTAAGAGGGCTTAAACTGGGATGCGAGATCTACAGTAAGAAAACCCTCAGGTACCAGGTTCAGAGCAGTCTGGTATGATAGGACTAGATCCTAAAGTTCTTTCAGGGAACTGCCATGAGACTGAACACAGTATATCCATCATAAGCCACTTTGACCAACTAAGTTGTAGTTTTTGTTTCAAGTCAACTTGTGTGATAAGTTCCACTGCACCTATCTTGGGAAGCAGGGATACCCTCTTCGTTAGAACTAGAGCTGCCGTTCTTTTCATCTTCAGCACAAGTAAGGTATTTAAGTGAGCCAGAGATGAACAGAGCCATTTTAGTCTTCATTGTTATCTGCTAAGAGAGATAATGAGCTGACTGTCTATTTTAAACTCGAAGGTAAAAAAAAAATGTATATTTTTTCACTACAGGTACATGTAACAGTAAACCGTGTAACAGCAAAGTATATATTTGATGCTTTCTGTCTTTCATGATACTGTGCTAACAAGTTGTGCTAATATTTAACTCAACCAGAGTCTCGCTCATTTGCTAAGCATTGGGAACATTCTGTATATTTACCTTAAACATAAATAAATTCCTGAGAGTATCCTATATTTGGATTGTGATTTGTAGACTCATGCTAACTTTACTGCCTCTTTTTCACACTTGTTGAAAAATCTGTGAAGAACATAGTAAGTTAAGGTTTTCCAACTTGAAAAAATGTACATGATGTGAAACTGGGGTGCTATGTTAAAAATAAACGTATGATAACTCATGGATTTTGTGGCATCTTGGTGTCATTTTCTGATTTCTATTTGGTCTTAAATCAGGCGTTGCAAAAGAAGGAGTTGGAGGGTCTATTCCATTAAAAATCAAAGTTTAAGGTTTGGTTAATTTATCTCCTGGAAAGATAGGTTCTTTAATATCTGTAAACAGTAAACACTTAGCAGTCGTGGGACATCAGAACAGACTCACTTTAAAGAACTACTGACTTGAAACTGGATTCAATGTGGGGCCAGATTACTTGCTTTATTTCCTCGGTGTTCTTTTGGCTTGTGAATATTCCTAAATTGTGTATATTTCTGTAATCCTCACACTTTAGAGGCTGAGGTAGGGGGATCAAAAGTTATTGACCAGACTGAGCTGAGTGAAAGGCCAGCTTAGTTGTATAGTCAAGCCATGTCTCAAAACCCAAACAATAAACAATGACACCCATCATGGTATCCTTAGCTGGAAAGGGACTGTCTTAGTTACTTTTTTTACTGTCATAAAATACCTTGACAGAAGAAGCTTAAGAGAGAAGGAGTTTATTCTAGCTCACAATCCATCTTAGCCAAGAATTGGGGTGACAGGAGCTTGGAGCTATTGGTTCCATTACATCCATAGATGAGTGCATGCTGCTGTTCAGTTCCCTTTCTCCATCTACACAGTTCAGGATCCCATCCAAGGAACAGTGCCATCCACAGAGAGGGCTTTTCCTGCTGCAATGAATATAATCAAGATATTCCTCAAGGCATTCCCAAAGGCCCATTTCCCAGGTAATTCTAGGTTCTTAACAGTACTAACCATTACAGGAATGATAAAGAATAATGAGAAACAGATGTCCCAAATCCTGACCAATTACTCTTGTACCTCAGTTGTAACTTCTTAGCTTTACCTTCAAAGCACAAGTCTCCTATTGCTTGGACTTTCTGCTGTGTTAAGAGTGTCCATCTATTATGGTTTGGACATGGATTGAAGGCTTGATCCTCAGCCATTGGTATTATTTTGGAAGATTCTGAGGACTTTAGAAAGGACCACATCCTTGAGGGCTGTAACTTGTCCCAGGCCCCTCCCTGCCTTCCTGTTTTCTGTTTGCTGCAGTGTGAGCAGCTCTCTTCCATGAAGCACTGAAATATCCGTGAACATTGTTAGGCCTCAAACCCCAGACAAATGGCTGAGGTTTAGTTGACACATCAAAGCAGACCTGGGCACCAGGTTCTCCCAGTATCTCTTAGTCTTTATCTGTTACAGGATCCTGGCTGGCATACCCTGTCTTCTACCCTGAACTCTCCAGCCCAGGTATTGGCTGGGCTTCCATTCTGCCAGTTCCTCTAGGCCTTGTATGACTCAGCCATTTTGACTGTCAGTCTCTTGGCCAGGGCTTTGTCATCAGTTCCTCTCCCTCAAACAGCCCTGCTTGGGGTTATATTAACTCTGGACTCATCCAGATTCTCCCTTTTGTGTACAATAAACCTTATCCTCCACCATACCTAGGAGCAGTCATATTTTTCCTTTTCTCTTTCATTTTTTTTCATTCAACCATGAGACAAAATATATCTTCTGTTTCTGTAAGGCATTTTGCCACCGTGGTGAGAGTCTCCCACATTGTCCATGAGTTTGTTCTGTGTGCTGACCAGCTGGCTAAAGATGATGTACCACACAGCCAAGGACTGTGCAGCACTGCAGCTGGGAATGAGAGCAAGATGTTGCTCCAAGAAGCTCACAGGTCATTATAATGGAGAACTCTAGATGAGACCGAGTGGAATATGTTGTGTTAGGTTAGGCTAAATGTAGATACTGCGAAGGCATAAGCTACCTTGAGTTGGGATTAAAGCTATTTTCAGTATTTAAGAGAAAATATATGTAATTTATTCAGAGTGCTAATATTCAAGGAGTGATTTGTGATTTCCCCATTTTCTGCCCTCTATAAAGAAATAATTTTTTAAAAAACATATTGCTTTAATATCCATAATGCAGTATTAATATACATAATTTTATACTCTGTTGCCCTCTTTTCTTGCTTGACTCCATACAATAAATTTCCCCCAAATCACTTAAGTTTGAACTTCAAAGGACACACTACTTTCTCTACTCTTATTTAGTTATTTTTTTCAATAGATGTTATTTTTTATTAGATATGTGCTTTATTTACATTTCAAATGTTATCTCCTTTCCTCATCCCTCCAAAAATCCCCTATCCCATGCCCCTCCACCTGCTTATTAACCCCTCCCCCCACTTTCCTGACCTGGCATTCCCATACACTGACGCATTGATCCTTCACAGGACCTCTCCTCTCATTGATGTAAAGAAATTATTTTACTTAAAGACTGCAAACTAGTCTTTTAAACATGATCTAAACCTGCTAGCTTAGTTCATTATATATATTCTAGTATGTGTTCAGGCAATGTACCAAAATCTAAGACACTTGTATCTTAGCTATGGATTTACTGATGTGAAGAGACACCAGGAAAACATTGTATTAGGGTTGTCTTACAATTCAGAAGTTTAGTCCATTATCATCATGGCAGAAAGCAGGGTGGTATGCAAGCAGACATGGTACAAGAGAGGTAGCCAAGAGTTCTGCATCTGGATCAGTAGGCAGCAGGAAGAGAAAGTGACACAGTGGGCATCTGAAACCTCAAAGCCCACCTCCACAGTCACACACTTCTTCCAGTAAGACCCCACCTATTCCAACAAGGCCACACATCCTAATAGTGCCACTCCCTATGGGTCTGAGGGGGGCATTTTTATTCAAACCACCACCACTAGAAAATAAACTTTTTGTAGGCAGATGTTATATGGCACAATGTGAAAGCATGTTTCATTCCACCCCAAGTCCCTTTACAAAGGTGGTGGTATTAGGGACCCTGTGATTGAGGATTGTAGAGCTCTTTTTTGTCAAGAAGATTATCAAAGTGCAGAAAAAAAGTGTTGGAAAATGAAGTGTTAAGGAATATTGTTACTTGTGAATAAGAGTACATTAGTTTTATTTAACAATTTGAAGAAATCCTTAAGCCTGTCTGAGAAAATGCTCCCGAGTAGAATGTCTCCATGATCCAAGAGCCCTATTGTACTGTTTTCCAGTGGTGATGTGTTCTAGGATTGTGGACAGTGGTATTTACAGGCATCTGTGGGAGTGTATCCTTCATAGCATTTTCCTTTTAAACACAGAAGGAAAGGTATTAGATTGTACTCCACACAGACCTTCCTTTGCTTTCCCTGAAGTTCTCTTAACGAATTGGCTAGATGGGATTGGCACAAAACCAGGAAAATTTGAAAATTCAGCTGTGAGGATTGTGTGTCTCCTCATCAGTAGAGTGCACACACAGACACACACAGACACACACATGGAGAAAGAGAGAGAGAGAGAGAGAGAGAGAGAGAGAGAGAGAGAGAGAGAGAGAGAGAGAGATGCATAAACAGCCAGAGTAGTTGTTTACCGCATAGACTGGCAAGAATGGTTTGGAAAGCAGGAAATGTGATCATTGGTGTTTCATTGGTGTTTGAAATTATGGAAGATTTAACTTCCATAAGAACAGCTGGCTTTTAGTCTGTATCGTTGCTTTTAAGTTTTCTAAAGAGAATATACCTCTTATTCATGTATCTTGAGATTACTACTTCCATCTTTGGTACAGCCTTCACTCCTGTATTGGACTTAATCAAAACTACAAGGCTGAAGGAAAGCCAAGGGGAAGAAAGATAATGCTTGTGGAATAGAATAAAAGCAAGCAAACAAATTAAATGCAGATGCAGAGAACTGTGATGCAGTTTCTTTGATATTCAAATGAAATTGACTTGAACTTCAACCCACGTGTGTTGAAAGCCTGTATTCTGGTCTCCCTGGAGTTTCTGCGACACAGGTGATGGTGGAGAGATTACTGTTTGTCCCTGTTCTGTCTCTAAGAGGCATCCTAGGAATTAGTTTCATAGATTATCTACCTCTACCCTACAGTTTATAAACACTAGGCATTTATGTGTATGTGGAAGATGAAGTAAAATAGCAAAGAGGCAGCTATTTATAGAATATTTAGAGTAATATAATAATATAGAATATTTAGAGTACAACCCCAGAGGACATTGTTCATGTTGTAGTCTATATGAAAGATACCCTTTAGATGCAGTGGGTTTCTCCATACCTCTGTGCCACATAGTTCATGCTTCATCTTACCAAAGTGTACCCCTTTACCCTTCATTTGGATCTACTGTTCTGATACTGCTGGCTGAGAGAAGGTGGGGAGGTGGGAACTTTGGTGGTCCTGACAGCACTTGTAACCCAGTGCCTCTCTACCCCCCTTTACCACCTTGTTTTTACATTGGGTCTAGTCTAATAGTTCTTAGCTGGGTTTAATTCTGCCTTATGTTTAGAGATGGTTTTAGTTGCTATAACCGAGGGATGCTACTGGAATATAGAAGATATAGGGTGGGGATTTGTTAAACATTCTACAATGTACAGGATAGCCCTCTGAAAACAAAAAGAGATCTGGTCTCAAAATATCAGCAGATTGAGAAGCTCTATTCAGAGGAGCCGTTGAGCATCTCTCCATTTTCCTCTATTATCTATAGCAAATTACCCCCATTCTCAGCACTGTCATGGAGGTTTCCTCAAATAGCCAAGGCTACAGTGAAAGGCTATGTTAAATTAGCTCATTAATTCAAATGTAAACTAGTGAAATGAATTGGATAAAATGAACAGCAGCACTGGTCCATCTGTTTCGGTGATAGGAAGCAAGAGGAAGTGGTGGGGACAGTGGTCGTGCAGCTGTCTGCCCTGTCTATAAGGACAGTACCAGTGTTATTTATTGCCACGCAGGTTGCCATGTCACTACATTTCTGATTCCTGAAGAGACTCAACATCCCATCTTCTTCATCCCATGCAAGTCCTTTTATGTTGTCTACGTTCTTGATGACTTTTAACTTACATGCATACATTTTAAGTGTTTAGCCCAAACAGAGTAACCTTGAAGATCGACTGCTGGGGAACTTAGATTATCTGACTTTAATATTTACTATAAACTACACTGAGAAAGGTACTTGCACACACACATGGAAATGATGAGCAGATTAATGGCAAGAATACAGACCTCCACATAATACAGTTCCTTGATTTATAATTTTAAAAGCCATCATCATTCAGTGATGGAAAAGATTATCTTTTCAATAAATGGTGGTGTACCAATTGAATATCCACATGAGAAGAAAAGTATAAACCTGGAATCCCTACCATGCACACAATTTATTTTTTATTATTGAAAACAGTGTTTAAACTTTAAACATACTTCAATAATATTCTTTCCCTCCCCAAGCCCTTCCAGATCCTTACCCCACCTTACTCACCCAACTTTAAGTTCAAAAGACAAAAGCCCAGTACAACAACAACCCTATCTAACCAAGAAACCAAAATAAAAGACACATATCCCAAACAAACAAACAACCCCAGCAAACTATAACCAAATAAAAGCACACAAAACCCAGGGAGTACATTAAGTGTTGGTCAACTGCTCCTGAACACGAGTCCCACCCCAGGCTGGTTGGTACAGTCAGTGTCGCTCTGCTGGAGAAAGCTGAGTTTCCCTCTCCCAGTTCAGTTGTTAACCTTTGCCCTAGTGGCTAGGATTTCATTTGTTTATTTATTCAATTTTAAAAATTAGAACAAAATAAATATATTAAGATAAAAGAAAAACTGCCACATCATATTGGACAAAACAAATCAACAGAAGGAAAAGAACCCAAGAGAATGCACAAAATCAGAAGCTGATTCATTCACACACTCAGGATTCCCATTAAAAACACTAAGCTGGAAGCCATATGATGTATGCAGAGGACCCAGTGCAGATTGTTGCAGACACCATGCCATGCTCACAATTTAATTTAATTTAATATACAGTATGGGTCTGAATATTAAAGGCCAAAACAATAATCTCCAGAAGAAATTATAAGATCTTCATGAATTTTGTAAAGATTCTTCAAAAATAAAATTTATAAAGCATATTACCCATGAAGGAAAAGACTGATAAATAGGATTTGGCTAAAGCTAAGAACTTTTGTTGGTCAGAATCCATGACTAAGAATGTTTTGTTAAACTGCAAAACAGTAGAACTTCTTTGCAATACAATCTGTCAAAGGGTACTTGTTTATTTTGTGTGTGTGTGTGTGTGTGTGTGTTTGTGTGTTGGCAACTATTTCTTTTTATTTTTTTGTTTTTGCAATACAATCTGTCAAAGGGTACTTGTTTATTGTGTGTGTGTGTGTGTGTTGGCAACTATTTCTTTTTATTTTTTTGTTTTTGCAATACAATCTGTCAAAGGGTACTTGTTTATTGTGTGTGTGTGTGTGTGTGTGTGTGTGTTTGTGTGTTGGCAACGATTTCTTTTTATTTTTTTGTTTTTGTTTTTTGTTGTTTTTGTTTTTTGGATTTGGTTTTTTTGAGACAGGGTTTCTCTGTGTAGCCCTGGTTGTCCTAGAACTGACTCTGTAGACCAGGCTGGCCTCGAACTCAGAAATCCGCCTGCCTCTGCCTCCCAGAGTTCTGGGATTACAGGCGTGTGCCACCATTGCCCGGCTACCTATTTCTTACTTAAAACATTGAGGGAAGAGAAACGTCTGTGCAGGATGACATTATGCAGGCCAAACAAAGCAAGGCAGCTCTGGCCACACACCGCCAGTTTGCAGCCTCACCTTGAGCATTCCTGGAGAATGAAGCTGCTTTAACATTTTCACGTTTTCTTTCTTTTTTAAAAATTTATTTTCTATATTCTTTGTTTACATTCCAAATGATTTCCCCTTTCCAGGTTCCCTGCTCCCCATAAGTCACATAAGCACTCTTTCCTATGCCCCTTCCCCAATCAACCTCCTCCCACTTCTCTGTCCTGGTAATCCTCTACATTGCTGCATCAAGCCTTTCCAGGACCAGGGCCCTCTCCTTCCTTCTTCTGGGGAATGATTTGATATGTGAATTGTGTCTTGGGTATTCAGAGCTTCTGGGCTAATATCCACTTATTAGTGATTGCATTCCATGTGTGTTCTTTTGTGATTGGGTTACCTCACTTAGGATGATATTTTCCAGTTCCAACCATTTGCCTAAGAATTTCATGAATGCATTGTTTTTAATTGCTGAGTAGTATTCCATTGTGTAAATGTACCACATTTTCTGTATCCATTCCTCCATTGAGGGGCATCTGGGTTCTTTCCAGTTTCTGGCTATTATAAATAAGGCTGCTATGAACATAGTGGAGCATGTGTCTTTATTGCATGCTGGGGAATCCTCTGGGTGTATGCCCAGGAGTGGCATAGCAGGGTCCTCCAGTAGTATTATGCCCAGTTTTCTGAGGAACCGCCCGACTGATTTCCAGAGTGGTTGTACCATCTTGCAACCCCACCAGTAGTGGAGGAGTGTTCCTCTTTCTCCACATCCTCACCAACACCTGCTGTCTCCTGAGTTTTTAATCTTTTTTTTTAAATTTTATTCGATATATTTTTTATTTACATTTCAAATGATTTCCCCCTTTCTGGTTCTCCACTCCCCGAAAGTCACATAAGCCCCCTTCCCTCCCTCTGTTCTCCCACCCATCCCTTCCCACTTCCCTGTTCTGGTTTTGTCTTATACTGTTTCACTGAGTCTTTCCAGAACAAGGGGCCACTCCTCCTTTCTTCTTGTACCTCATTTGATGTGTGGATTATGTTTTGGGTATTCCAGTTTTCTAGGTTAATATCCACTTATTAGTGAGTGCATACCATTATTCACCTTTTGAGTCTGGGTTACCTCACTTAGTATGATGTTCTCCAGCTCCATCCATTTGTCTAAGAATTTCATGAATTCATTGTTTCTAATGGCTGAATAGTACTCCATTGTGTAGATATACCACATTTTTTGCATCCACTCTTCTGTTGAGGGATACCTGGGTTCTTTCCAGCTTCTGGCAATTATAAATAGGGCTGCTATGAACATAGTGGAACATGTATCCTTATTACATGCTGGGGAATCTTCTGGGTACATGCCCAGGAGTGATATAGCAGGATCTTTCGGAAGTGAGGTGCCCAGTTTTCTGAGGGACTGTCAGACTGATTTCCAGAAGCCATTCTGACTGGTGTGAGGTGAAATATCAGGGAGAGCTGCCTCTCAAAGACAACAAGTCCTCAGCAGCACACATTTCCCATTGGATGGCAGAATGGCTGTTATAGGGAGTAGTTTCAGTTTTAAGCAAATGGTACCTTTTTGCTGATAGACACAGAGATTAAAAACCAAACCACCACTTAATCAACTCTTTGTTTTTCATTAGCACTGTGGAGAACCAAGCAGATTTCCCTGTATTCTTACCTTCGCAGACTCTAGAATGCTCAGCACCCATGCATGATCATCTAGAGACCTGGAAAGTCAGCCTCATGCTTCAGTGAAACAGAAAAGATGCAGTAGATGAAGCTCAAACTTGGAACATTCTGTGCCCATTAGTGTCCACGTTCTTTATTTTCTATGTTCCAAACCATAATTTTCATTTGTCCCCTTTCTTTTTCTCAGTACTACTCTTTCTTAATTCTATTATAGTTAAAGGTTAGTGAGGTGGGGAATGATTTCCCGTTGCCATCATCTTCCAAAAACCACTGAGAAAGAGGAGGTGGCCTGGTGGATGGCGTGCTACCAGCCTTGCATATTAGTTAAAAGTATAGGAGCTTGAGTTAGACCCCATGGATTTAAATCCTGCCTATAATGTTTTGCAGTCTTGGGCAAATTCTTTTCTTTCCTCTGCCTCAATCCCTTGTCTATAAGTCACTAATAACAGTGTCTGTGTATCAGTTGCAGTGGTGCCAAGCAATTGCTAAATGTGGTCACTAAAGTGAAAATTTACTGTTGGCTGGTTGTCTGTCAGGTCTTGTTACTGTGCCAAGTCTTGGGAAGCAGAATACAAAGGTGCCATTGTTCCAGAGACCACCAGCCCACTCTTGATTTCAAGAGAGGCAAAGAACTTTACCAAAATAAGCCTCCTTCTTCCTTGAACTGGCCAACATGGGGCCAACATGGCTCTTTTGCTGGCATTCTTCTTATGGAACATGGTCATGGCTAAAATCCAAAACCACTCAGAAGATTAAGATCATTTGGGGTGATATATTCTCTTAAAAGTGGAAGCTAGAATTACAGTAGAGACAAGGAAGACTTGATTCTCAAGAAGTGAACTAATTTACTCATGGCATGACAGTATAAAAAAATCATTAAAAACTTTGGTGATCTAGGAGAATTATAAATCATCTCAGAGAAGGTCTGAATTCCTCAAAGAGGCAGTAGGGATCTATTCTTGGGAACTGCCACTAGAAAGTGTGAGTCCCATTTTTAGAAGTGAGTGAAGGGGCCTGCAGCGGTAGACAGCCTGGAAGGGCTGTCCTGAAATGGTGTGGAAAGCAGGATTTCTGAAAGGTTCACTTGGATATGGAGCTGAGGAGGAGATTGCCCAACACAATATTGAACTTACTTTCTTCCTTTTTTTTTTTTTTTAGATTTATTTATTATATGTAAGTACACTGTAGCTGTCTTCAGACACACCAGGAGAGGGTGTCAGCTCTCATTACGGATGGTTGTGAGCCACCATGTGGTTGCTGGGAATTGAACTCAGGACCTTTGGAGAGCAGTCAGTGCTCTTAACAGCTGAGCCATCTCTCCAGCCCCCACCTTCTTCCTTTTTAGTAGTAAAATATGAGAGGACAGGTAGAAATTGAGGAAAGAATCGTTAAACAAAAAGGAACCTGAAAGAATTACAATAAATAAATAAATAAAAGGAACCTGCTGACATGGGAAATTCTTAGTCCTTCTCGACCACAGAGGTCAGTACCTTTGCTCAAAGACTTTAAAGAGACGAAAGCTGTGATTCCGAGGCACCTTTCAGAATGAAGAAAGACACGGAAGCTGAAAATGGAAAAGAGACTAGATAAAATAAAATATGGTTGCAGACTTGGCTTCTAAGAGTGTGACCCATGACATTCCCAGGAGATGTCATTAAGTTCTTGATGATTTTACATCAGTAGAAACACTGAAAGGAAAAAGGCTGTTAGATTCCTCCAATTCCGCAGGCAGAAAGTAAGCCGATGCTCAGGCGTCAACATGGACCACCGTTCAGGAGAAAGGAAACATGACACAAGAAGAGTTCAGGGAGCAGGGCTAGGAGCCGGGAAGGGAAGTTGAAAGCCAGCAAAGGCCTCCTTCAAATCCTTGAAACATGGTGGAATTTGGCTCGATTTGAAAATATTTTGGAATGATGCTTCACTTTTCTTCTGTTCACTTATCTATTATTGAAGCATAATTGTCTGCAGGTTTTGTGCTTTGCCTGGCCTTCCATGGTGTATTGAAAACAGGGGGTGGGTGTGCTTCTTTAGTTCTTCAGATTCACAGATGGAAAGAAATTACATCCTGAAGTTGGGCTGTATCTGTGTCTGATTTACAGGATACAAATGATATGATGTGGGACTTTTGAGCTAGTGAGTTTTGAGAAGAGACTTTTGGTGTAAAGGGATGAGGTCTCTAAGTACCTTAGAACGAGGTAAATATGTTTTATGTATGGAATGGATTGGACTCACAGGGTTCACCAGGGGATAGCAGACTGTGCAAGCAGAATTTGTGCTAATCCTAATCTCCACTCTTACAGTTACATTGTATTTTATGGCAAAGAAACTTCACAGAGGTAACGGAAGCAATTCTCAGTTAACCTTAAAATTGGGAGATTATCCTAGGCTCTGAGTATAATCACACAAGCCAGCCTTTGAAGAAGACACACTGGAAGGATGGAAGCCTGAGAAGATGGGGTGGCAATGTGAGAAAGAATGATTGGCAGCCATAAAGAACTGAGAGAATATCCTAGCTGACAGAAAGGAAAGGAGACGGAGCCCCGTAGCCAAAGAACAGAGCTGGGTCAATTGCTTGATTGTTGATTGCATGGAAGCAAATTCATCCCAAAGCCTCCAGAGAGGATTATGTTCTTGCCAGCATCTTGGTCCTTGTTTTTATTTGCTTGCTTGCATGTTTTGTTTTGAGAAACCCTGAAGAAGGGACTCACTTGAACCATGTTTCATACGTGAACCATTAAGACAATACGTTTCTATTTTTAAAGTCTCTCTTTTCAGTATTTTGCTACAACAGCAATAGAAAACTCATCAACTAATAGAAACTTTGGTTTCAGTTTCCAACATTTTGTCTACTGAGAATTTGCCGGGACTGCAGTAGGAAGGGGTGGGGAAAAGACAGGATACAAGACCTCTTTTCTGACCTCTCTTGAGCATTCATGGTTTTCATGAAAGATTGTCTTTTGGAAAATGAAAAAAAAAAAGTCAAAGAGGTACAGCGAGTGTTTCTGGTGGGTTTGTAGAGGCCGGTCTGTTCTTCACTATATCCACCCTGCAAAGAGCTTATTTCTTCCCCAGTTTATGAGCCTGGTCATGAAAGCAACCTTTGTAGAACAGTTACAGAGAGATGCTATACCGATGAGGTTACAAAACTGAGAGAGACAGCCTGGAGTGTGAGTGTGGGGGTGGCGTGGGGAGCCCTTTAGAGGAGGAGCATGGTGGTTAAGTGCTGCCATCTGGGTCCCAGATGGCCACAACCAGCAGAAAGATAAGAGCAAGTGATGTGAGCTGAGAAGGCCTCAACAGCAGTCCTGGGTGCTGCTGTCTAAGCTGTGGCTCTGGGGACATTGTTCCTCTTAACTTCATCTTGACATCTTATCATTAAGGGTGGAGAAGGAGAAGACCCACAGTGAGGAATTGCAGCTCTAATTCAATGACAGGGAAAGATGGTTATCCAAGTGTTTTTTCTATTTTCTTTTTTATTGCTATTTACTTCTTGGAAGTTTCTGGTTTTCTACAAATTTCTCCCAGTGATTCCAGATAGTCTTCTAAAAATGTTCAGATACCATAGCCTAAGGACTTCTACCAGTCAAAGGGATGGAGGACACCAGGACAAAACACCACTGAATCAACTAAGGCACACACGGGCTCGCAGAGCCTGGAACAGCAAGCACTGGGCCTGCAGGGGTCTGCACCAGGTCCTCTGTGTCTACGCTCTGGCTGTTAGCTTGGTGTTTTATGGGACTCCTAACACTGGGGCCAAGTGTATCTCTGACTTTTCTGCCTGCTCTTGAGACTCTTTCACTCCTACTGGATTGCCCTGTCTAGCTTCAGTATGAGGGTTTGGTCTTGTCTTATTGTCTCTTGTTTTGTCCTGTTTGGCTGACATCTTTTGGAGGCCTGTTCTTTTCTAAAGGGAAGTGGAAGGAGAGTGGATCTGGGGGACAGAGGGGCAGTGGGAGAAGTCTGGAGGAGTGGAAGGGGGAAACTATGCTTGGGATGTACTTATATAAGAGAAGAATCTATTTTCAATAAAAATTACAATAAAATAATAAATAAAACAATATATAAATAAAATAATATAACTAATATAAAATAAAATAATAATAAAAACAATTAAAATAAATAAATAGAAATTAAAATACAAAACAATAACGATAACAACAAAATTCACTCCTACCCACTTGGCAGAGAACAGACAAGTATTGCTACAGTGTTATATTCTAGGTCTTCCATAAATGATCAGAAGAAGAAAGAGCTATATTCTGTCCATATCTTATCTATGATCCATAGATCTTTGGGATTCCACAATCAAATGGGACTTGACTCTCAATGGAATGAAGCACTGTAATTGATTTTAATGTTTTTCTCTATGTTATTGGAAGCCTTTGCCCTCTCTACCATCACATGTAAACATATGAACATGTGTGCTCACACACAAGCACATGTACACGTGTACACATTGCAACACGTTCTTAAACACCCTGTTTATTTTTATGGTAAAAAAAAATCATTCAGAAGTCCTGATGCCCTAAATTACTCAACATAATTGTACCTCAGTCTTCTCTGGTACATCCCGGGACAACTACCTTCATGGATATGAGAAGGACGCAGAAAAGCAGCTTGCCACACCCAGCTCCTCCTGAATACTATAGCTACGATAGTGGGAAAAATCCCTGGGAGGCATGGGTCCACGGTTGAGAGCCAGGAATCCCATGTGAGCAGCCAGACCTGCTGTCCAGAAGGAGCCAGGGCAAGGGCTTGGCATTCTCAAGGGTATTTTGAGTAAGAATTCAGTCACTGTTGCCTGGTTTAAGTTGTATTAGGCATACCAAAGTCCAGCTATAATTTAAGTGATGCCTCCACTTGGAAAACCATCTTCCCTTCAGACTTCTTAATAAGAATTTTACTATCCCACAAATGGCTGAAAGTGGGGGTAACTCAGTGATAGAGGAGGTAGCTTAGTGTGTGCAAGACCTTGGGATCAAGTCCTTAACAAAAAGAAACTTACAAAGAAGAGTGGCTTGTATTCAATTTAATGAAATGGTGTGCCAACTTATCTAGAATCTAGGCAACTTTTAGAAGTGCTCTCTCAGAAATTTTTCATTCAGAAATTTAAAGTTTAGTACATGAGAGCTACTTTACAGTTCCCATCTAAGCGTTTTGCTGTTCAAATAAATGCCAAAGCAAAGTGGTTTATAATGTGTCAGCTGGTATGTTTGCCACAGTTCCCATCCTTCCGTTTTAGTTGGGTTGCTCACAGGAGAAATGTGCAGGAGATCGAGGGAGGAGTAAAGCAGTGGACAGTTGGATTGCTCTCAAGAGATCAGGGTAGTTCTGCTCTTGTTATATCATATACTTATTTTTTTATTGGATATTTTATTTATTTAAATTTCAAATGTTATAGCTTTTCCTGGTTTCCACGCCACAAACCCCCTATCCCATCTCCTCCCCCTGCTTTTATGAGGGTGCTCCCCCACCTACCCACCCACCCACTCCCACCTCACCGCCATAGCATTCCCCTATGCTGGGGTAGGACCAAGGGCTTCTTCTATTGATGCCAGACAAGGCCATCCTCTGCTACATAAGTGGCTGGAGTCATGGGTCCCTCCATGTATACTTCTTGGTTGGTGGTTTAGTCCTTGGGAACTCTGGGGGTTGTAGTTAGTTGATATTGTTATTCTTCCTATGGGGCTGCAAAGCCCTTCAACCCCTTCAGTCCTTTCTCTAACTCCTCCATTGGGGACCCCACGCTCAGTCCGATGGTTGGCTGAGAGCACCCACCTCTGTATTGGTCAGGCTCTGGCAGAGCCTCTCAAGAGACAGCTATATCAGGCTCCTGTCAGCAAGCACTTCTTGGCATCAGCAATAGTGACTGAGTTTGGTGGCTGCATAAGGGATGAATCCCTGGGTGGGGCAGTCTCTGGATGGCCTTTCCTTCAGTCTCTGCTTCATATTTTGTCTCTGTATTTCCTTTAGACAGGAGCAATTCTGGGTTAAAATTTTGGAGATGGGTGGGTGGCCACATCCCTCAATCTGGGGCCATGCCTAACCTCTGGATATGGTCTCTACAGGTTCTCTCTCCCCTTTGTTGGGTATTTCAGCTAATGTTATCCCTGTTAGTTCTTTGGAGCCTCTTGCTTTCCTGGCATATGGAACTTTCTGGTTGCCATCCCCAGTTTCCCATCCCTCATATACCTCTGTTCAACTTCCTGACCCTCTGTACTTCTCCCCAATCTCCTCCCACACCTGATCATGTACACATTTTATGGGTCTGCTGGTAATCCTTTTTTGGCAGACCGCCAGAAAGGCTTACAGCCAGAGTTCATTTATTTCTTTACCTCCAAATTCTAGACTAAATGTGAATGTGGATGTAGGACAAAAGTGCCATCTCTGGCAGATCCACCAAAGCAGCAGAGTTGGAGACTGGAAGATGGGAGGGCAACTCAAGTTCCAACTTGTACCAGGTTCCAGTTGTCCCCACTTTTCATCTGCTTCATACTTATCTGACCTCAGGCTCAGTACTGGACACTGAAGAAACAAACCACGATTAAACTACCGCATTTACCAGTTTCTGTGATTCCTTGAGGTCCAATCCGTGTCCTAGTCTACAGCATTTGTGATTTTATTTGACTCCACAAGAATGTTGTGCAGCCAACAACTGCAACACTCAATGGCTTAAGACTGTAAGTGTAAATTTAGCTAATGTGTCTGGGTGGGTGAGGATTTAAGCTGAGCCCAGCTGGATAGTAATCTGCCCCACTCTCCCAGGTTCATTCACACATCTGGTTGCCTATTGGTGTCAGCTGATCCAGGATATCCTTGGCTAAAATAAGTGGGGTGACTTGGTTTTGCTTCACAAGTCTTGATTCCTCCATCAGACCACCCTAAATCTGTTTTTTTTATGAGGGTGGTGGTGAGTGAGGGTGACCCAGTGTAATCACAGAAGCACCTCTCAAACCTCTACATTTGTTACCTGTTACTCTTGGTCCTAAAACAAGCCACATGGCTGAACCCAGGGCGACTGAAAGATTCTGAAAAGTTACCTGGTAAGTGGGTTGTGGTTACAGGGAAGAGGAAAGATGGGGCAGTTTTTGCAATCTATCACACTAACACCTTTCACAGAGGTGATGAGTATCCATGTCAACCCAGGCTATTTTCAGAGCCACTTTATTCCCAATATCTCGATTTCTTATAGCTTTTAATTTCCATGTTTATGTGACACAAATGGTTCGTTGTCAACTTATTGTATTCAAGTCTTGAGCTCAGCATCCCTCCCCATTAGAACAAATATTTACCTAGCAGAGCTGCAGTTTTATGCAGTCATTTTGCCATTTTCCTTCCTTTTCAGGTACGAAAACATAGAAGGGTAGCAAAAACCAAAACCCCAGGGATGGGAGGTTGCTGAACACTGACAGACAGACACATATTGTTAGACTGAGACTAAACTGAGTCAGCACAGAGCTGCCTGAATTACCCATCAGAAATGTCACTTCCAAGTCAGTTGCATATAGTGTTGCTTACTTTATTTTTACATTTTTTTTATTTTTTGGGTTTTTTTTTTTTTTTTTTTTTTTTTTTAGTTTTTGTTTGTTTGTTTGGTTGGTTTGGTTTGTTGAGACAGGGTTTCTCTGTGTAGCCCTGGCTGTCCTGGAACTCACTCTGTAGACAAGGCTGGCCTCGAACTCAGAAATCTGCCTGCCTCTGCCTCCCAAGTGCTGGGATTACAGGCATGCGCCACCACCGCCTGGCTACATTATTTGTTTTTTTGTTTTTTTTTTTTTAGATTTTAATTTTTTATGTGCATGAGTGTTTGGTCTTCATGTATGTCTATACAGCATTCGTGTTCTTGGTGCTCACAGAGGTTAGAAAGCATTAGATTGCCTGGAATTGGAGTTGCTGATGAGTGCAAGCCATCAAGTGGGTGTTTGGAACCCAACCCAGGTCCTCTGCAAGAGCAAGTGCTCTTAACTGCCAGGCCATATTCTTCAGCACATTTTTTTAAATTTATGTGTAGGGTGGGTGTATGCCATGTGCATGCAGGGGCCTGCAGAGGCCAGAAAGCATACCAGATCCCTTAGATCTGTAGTTACAGGCAGTTGTGAGCCTTGAGATGTGGGTACTAGCAACCAAACCCAGGTTGCCTGGAAGAGATGGAAACATTCAACCACTCAGTACTCTCTCCATCCCCTCTTGCATATTTTTATGTGCCCTTGGTTTGATAGACAGCAGTGTTAAAGAATAGAGTGTTAAGAGACAGATAATTAGGTTCTTTCCATTCTTGGTCATTGTCTATGTGAGGAAACTGCTTCTTAACAGAGAATTTTCTTTAAAAAAAAAAAAAGATGCTCATTTTATTCACCAAAATTGCCCACTATTTATCTGTCTTAGAATTCCCCAGAAGCCAACTCTGAGCCCATGAGTCAAGTGCAGGGTGTATTTTAAAGAAACGGAAATACCAGTGAAGCCGTGAGAAGAGGGTACTAGGTCAGCCAGCAATAAGCACATTCTCAGCTCCATTAGCTCAGAGGACAACTGAGGGCACAATCCTGATGGAAAGAGTAGAGAGTATGTGTTTCAGAGTTACTCAGACGAAGGTGGGAAGAACCTGGAGTATTTATTTACCAGTCAACTGCCAGTATATTCTTGTTGATAGCAATTCTTTAAGGACACCAATCCTCTGGGACTTGTTGCCTGAGCTTTAGCAATTAAAGAAATCTCTCAGGCAAATACAGTTGGCCTCTGAGGGAAGTAGAGCTAGCACCTAAAGTGGACATAGCAGGGTATAGGGAAAGACTACTGACAAAGCTGCTATAGTCCCCTTGACTGTATACTGACACCTCAACTATAGGTCTGAGAACAGTTTTTCCTACTATGCTGCCCAGGTGAGGTGCAGGTCTCACTCTCCCAAGTGGCTGCAGCCAGTGAGGGTCAGAGACAGCTCACCCATCCTCATGACCCTGGGGTCAGCTTCCCTGACTGCCTCAGGGCTAGCTCTCCTAAGCTCATGAGTCAAGTGGGGCAATCACCTCTGCACTTGTGCCGCTCCATGGCAGACAAGTGGTGGGGTCAGCTCTCCCACACTCCACTGCCCTTGGAGCTGGCTCACCCATACCCCTGCCACCAGGGCCAGCTCCACTGTGCTGCCTGGGTAAGGTGCAGGGCCATCTCTCTGGAATGCTGCTAACAGTGAGAGAAGGCACCAGCTCTCCAGAGCTCTGCATCCAGTGAGGGGCAGGGAAAGATATGCATAGCCCTTGGGCATCCATGTGGTCTTCAGCAGCTCCCCCAACCAGGGAGTACCCATGTTCTCTAGTGGTAATATGATCCATGGACATCAAAACCTCCCTCCCTCCCTCCCCGCCATTGCATAGCCACGGACTTAGACATGGCCCTCAGTGGCAGCTGGGACTGGGACTTCGCCGTGGCCTCAGGTGGCAGGGCTGGCCATTCACAACTCCCCTGCACAGTCTCCAGTTCCATCTCTCTTCATAACTGCTCAAGCTGCTCCACTCTCTTTTTGCCACTTTGTGGTGGTTCCCAATGCAGGCTGGCCACGTGGCTGGAAGGCCCCTGAGTGACATCCTCCATCTGAGCTGTGAGGTATGGCAGCAAGCAGGTTTCTATAGCCTGTGCCACACACTAGACAGGTCTGTGAGTGACATGGTGGTCCGCAGGTCTCTGTCTTCTTCCTCCTGTGCTGGATTCTATTTCACTTTATTGGATTTTTAAGAGTCCTGGGTATAAAGTAGCTTTGTCCACTGTCTTAAGCTTTTACTGTTGTGAGCAGACACCATGACCAAGGCAACTCTTATAAGGACAACATTTAGTTGAGGCTGGCTTACAGGTTCAGAGGCTCTGTCCATTATCATCAACACAGAAGCATGGCAGCATCCAGGCAGGCTTGGTGCAGGAGGAGATGAGAGTTCTACATCTTCATCTGAAGGCTGCTAGCAGAATACTGACTTCCAGGCAGCTAAGATGAGGGGCTTAAAGACCATGCCCACCATGACACACCTACTTCAACAAGGCCACACCTACTCCAACAAGGCTATACCTCCAAATAGTGACACTCCCTGGGCCAAGCATACACAAACCATCATATCTACCAAGCCAAGCATCAAGCTAGGATGAATATAGAACTGCCATCAGCTCTGCCCCAGACTGATGTAAGAATACCACCACCACCAAGGGGTCTGTTTGCCCATTGCCTGGGGTAAGACTCCATTTCTTAAAGGTATCATTAACTTCACCAAAAAGGACCATCAACTGGGGATTGTGTAGTCATATATGGCAGCCAATATAGGATGTGTTTTGTTCAAACCACTGTGGTTATCTTTAGACTAGACCATGGTTATATTGAATAAAATTGAACTTATATTAATGGGAGTTTAATAGGACCTGTGATAAACAACAAAAACTAAAACAACAAAAGTGGTGGGTATTACATGCTAAAAAAAGTCAATATGACACCTACTTTTGTTTACCAAGCAAACATTTTTGCTTGCTTTACTCTTCAGTACTCAAAAAAGGTATGCTTCTCTTTTGCTAGAGAATCAGCCTCATTTGAAGGGATCCATACAAATAACTTCTGTTTCAAGATTGAGGACCTGGGCATCAAACAAGGAAGTTGTAGGTTTGTACTTTCTTCACACATGTGCATTTCCTCAACAACCTCCAGCATAACTCTTATGCCTAGAAAAGAATGAAATAATCTAGAATGCTGACTTCAGTCCAGGTCATAAAGCATGACTAACTTCATCAGTAAATTACAGTTCATCTAGTAAAACCATAGTCAGCAGATAAAGTACAGTTAAAACAATTTTTGCCAGTTTCAAATATTTGTAGAGTGAATTTTCATGTCTTCAGCCCCAACGTTCCCCTGCCATGCCCCTCCATTTTCTACTGGAAACCTTCTCCTCAATCAGTTCTTCCCATGCTTTCATCTCTCTCTCTCTCTCTCTCTCTCTCTCTCTCTCTCTCTCTCTCTCTCTCTCTCTCTCTGTGTGTGTGTGTGTGGTGTGGCCTAGGAAGTTCAACTAGAATGTCTTTATTGAAGCAAGGGTAGCTCATCAGTGCTTACACCACTGAGGAAAATGACACCCTTTCCACATAATCCATCCTTTTGGTGAGACTTTTCATGGAACATTTTTATTTGACTCATTATATTTCTCATCAACATTATCATTTCAGTTGGATTTTTCTTCAGTATTTCTTCTTATTGAATTCTATTTTCCTATCTTAAACTGGGTTCCTATTTTCCCCTCCAGCTGTTTTTACTCTCTTGTAATATATTTGTGCCCTCTTTGAGTAGTTTAAGCATATTTATAATTATTCTTTTCAGATGTATGCTTGGAATTTTGTTTAGGTAATTTCCATTGGGGGTGATTACTGTGGAATTGGCAATTTTGGATGGAGATACATTGTCGTTTTTTATGCTCTTGGTGGTTTGCACTGGGAACCATTCAACTGGGATTAGATTGTTGGTGGAGGTTTTTGTAGTTTTAGAATTGAGTTCCCCTTTCTACTTTTACTGGAAGTATCTGTAATATTCAGGAAAGACAAGGTTGCAGTAGGGGTGAAGTGCTGTTTTCCTCTTTTTGACTGTTGTTCAGGCCTCCACTGCAAATGAAATACTGTCTTCAACTATAGTCATTACCCAGTAGTAAACCCACTGGGAAAATAGAATATCAGTTGACTACTAAATAGCTACAACTTAAAAACCGATTGTTTTGGGTGGTTGGTAAAGGAACAATAATATGATTGTATGTGGTGGTATATTAGTTACTGTGCATGTGAGTGGAGAAAAATAAGGAATTGGTATTAGGTTTCTAGACAGGAAGTAGAGGAGGGGACATACATAGAAGGAGGTATGAAGGGGCATATGGGAATTTTAGTGAATTGAAAAGAAGGGTAAAGCACACACTGAAATAATATAGAACAGTCTCTTCTTTCAGGAGGGTGAGTCATGGAGACTGTAGAGCAGAACAGCCTGTGTTCTTTTGGAGAGGTAGAAGAATGATAGGATATAGAGATAAGAGGGAAAAGGACACTTGAGCAATTAGAGATGGAGTTGGCCTGTTACTTGACCTTGGGTATTACACAAATAAGAGTTGTAGAGGGGAGCCGAGAGCTGGGTGGGGACTGGGTGTGGGTCTAGGTTCTTAGCTGACTCCCTGACCTTGCAGAGCAATCTAGGGTGGGTCCAAAGTCTTGGTGCACTTCAAAGCCTCAGTGATAGCCAGGAGTTGGAGGTGAGGCATGGGAATCCTCGAGTAGTAAACAAGAGCTACTTTGAAATATCCACAAACTTTACCACGTAATTGTTACATCCACTGGATGAGGATAAGACAACTACCACAATTTTGAGCCAAATTTGAAGCAAACTTTAATTAAATACTGAATAGGAGGATGGGCTCTGGCCAGGACCATTTCAGGGTCCCTGGGAATTAGTGATAAGCCACTATTTGCAGAGGTTTATAAAGACACACCCACACAGCCACCATATTTCCCATCAGATCCAATTAGGGACATGCTTATATACCGACATACTTTCTGCTCACCTACATCCTGCCCACATATGATCAAGCATGTAGGTGCAGTTGAGTCAAACAAACTTGTTTAGGAGAGTGAGAACACATGGCTCGTTTTCTCCCATACAATCACCTCCAGCATTTCAGAAAGTATCTGTCCTTGGGCAAGGGACTACAGGTTAGAGGCCCATTTGTTTCATGGATCTCTTAGGCACATTAATTAAAACTTAAACTGTACCTTTAGCTCTCATCTCCTCTCTGAATCTACTTTTTCCAATAGCTTACTCATACTCTCTCATTTTCAATTCCAAGAACCTACAAACCCTTGAGAGAATTTTGACCCCAAAGGAATTGAGGCATAAATATTCCCTACAAATAAAGTCATAAAACCAGAAGAGTATGATCTCAAACTGCTTGGAAAGAAACCTTTGGTTCTCTGGAGGAAAATCCTTAAGATAAAAATCACAATTTCCGTTACAGCTTTCCATGTTGTAAACTGTTTTATTCAGAAGAAGATTGATAATTTGTTTTTTAAGAAAAAGCACCTGGCCTTCTGACCCTGAATTTCTGCTGTCTTAATTATGATCTGCTAGACACTCAAAAGGGAGATGCAGGCTTGAATGTATTCAATTTGATAGGGTAGTTTGTTACTTTATATCTTGGTTATTCATTCTATTCCTGATGAAATTCTAAAGTGACATTCTAAAGTCTGGAGAAAGAGAGATCAAATCATTTGTCAAGAGGGAGAGAAGGTAGTAGGTATAACACAAATGTCTGGTACAATCATTCGAAGGTTGGGTCTTAGAAGAGGCAGACTCTGTAAGAGTAATCAAATACCATGTGTTATATCATTTATCTATCACCACAGTAATGTCCTGTGAGAAACGATCAAAATCCAGTTGCTTAAATCATTTTTAAACACCTTCCACACCCAGGTTTTGGCTGACATTTGGATGATACAACTTGACGTTAGCTAAACTTGGCTGTAAACTGCAGGTTGGGACTAGATAGGCTGCTTATGACTTTCTGTTCCCTTTTGAAACTGTAGACTAGCTAGCAATGTTCTCATGTCAAAGGCATAACAACAAAGGAGTTTTGCAGAAATACCAATTTCTTTGAGGCTTGAGTTCCAAACGGACACATTCGTTTTTCCACACTATCCTTGTCAAAGGGAATTACTTGGCCAAGAAATGTCTCCGGTGGACTAGGGAAGTTGCCCACATCACTTCTGTATGGAAGAACTCTGATGCCACAAGACAGAAGGCATGGCTAAAAGGATGGGTGATTATTTGGAAACAATAGTTCAAAAATACCTACTGAGAAGCAAATGCCATGCACCTATACAGCAGTACATGATCCATCTTATTTCTGACCAAGATGGGGCACAGACTGTGTGAGAGTAGCATCAATGGGGATGCTGGAAATCCTCTTTTCCATAAAAGGGAAAAGGACGTGGCAACCAGTGTCTGAACAAACTCTTTTTTCCTTTTTTTTCTTGGATATTTTTCTTTACTTACATTTCAAATGTAAGATGCAAGAGGCAAGCACAAGAGCATAAGCAGCAGAACCAAGGTTACTTGGCATCATCAGAACCCAGTTCTCCCACCACAGCGAGCCCTGGATACACCAATACACCAGAAAAGCAAGACTCTGATTTAAAATTATGAGATGTGATTTTAAATCAGAGTCTTGCATCTGGTTAACTCTGGTGTTAGCTGGTCTTGCTGTCTCTGACTGTGGTTTGTTCCTCCTGTAAGCCTGTGTGTCAGCACTCCTGGGAGACCGGTTCTCTCTGGGAGGAATTTGGGTATGGAGCGCTGTGGCACCCACTGGATCAGCTCCGTGTGCTGTGGCATAGGATCATTTCCTGGTGCAAACAGAAAACAGAGTGTTCCTGTTCCAGGTTGCTCCTTAGTTCCTATGTCCTGAGGGTCTGGGCAGGTCCCTTTGAGCTGAAGTTGTGGTCTTACTTGCACTCACAGGCTTGACCATGCTCCTGGGAAGCTAGCTCTCTCCTGTTGGTATTTGGCTATGGAGAGCTGTGGCACAGGATCAGCTTCTGGTGCAGATGGAAGCCAGAAGCCTAAACAAATTCTTTATAGCTCTTGAAATCAACCAAATGCTTACAGCGATTTGGAGGAATGTTTTTTTTAATGACTAAATATCGATAATAACAGCCTTTTCAAGCCTTGTATCTTCCCTTGTTCCCATCTTTTTCTTTTCAATTCTGTGCTAGCCTTAAAAACTACTTGAAGATGCCAGGACACCAGCAGCCTAACAGTTGCAGATGGGTTAGAAGAGAGTTAGGGCTCTTTCCAAACCCCATCCTCTGAGAACTGTCATTGTTTGACCCATATTACAGTTCCTTACAAAATCCTACTTACAAGACTTGTCTTTATTTGACTTGACTCAGTGTGAAAAAGCCTTCTCCTCAAGGGCATTTGTCAAAAACAATCAGGAGCAATTGTTTCATACTACAGTTGCCTGAGGAAGCTGTAAAGGCTAGGACAAAAGACAAGCTAAGTACAAAATTTGAATTGGAGTGTGTGTGTGGGGGGGGCGGGGGAGGGAGACAAGAGTATGAGTTGTTAAGGAGCATTGAAAAGTATGTGGCATATTCTTAGAATTCTTGAAGACTGTCCTACTATACAGGTCTGAGTTCATGGTCAGGAGTTCATACAGGCTCACAAAGAACCAAGAATATCCTAAGCCCTTTTGGGCCAGTGTTAGGTTGCTGCACAAGTGTAAAGAGGAAGCTGAGTCAGAGTTCTGAATTTGTTCTGTAAATTAACCAATGGTTTATAACAACATAAGAGAAATGGCTGAATGTAGATGAAAAACAGTGAGATGTTTCAGGTTGAATGAGTGTTCTAACATGCACGTGAGTAAGACTCAGGGGCTTAGTGCTTCAGGTCATGGAAGAAATGTTTGTTATATCATTAGTTGACTATGAATGTTACTGAGGAGAGACTTCAGTGGCTACAAAGAAAACTTTACCTAGTTAGTTTGAGAATGTCACTAAGCAATGAGCAACAATAACAAAAGCAAAAAAAAAAAAAAAAAAAACCCTAAGGAGGAACCTGGTCTCCCGCATAAAGTCTTCAGTTCAAGGGCTGAGGAGGGTAGCTCAGCAGCAGAGCACTTGCCTGGGATAGAGGAGGCTTAGGGTCAATCCTAAGACCACGGAATGTACAGTGTAAAAGAAAATATATGAAACATGCAAATTCACAAATGTATGGCACATATACAAGAGTAAAAGTGACAAATAGAAACAGTTCTCAAGGAAGCCAAGAGGTTGAACTTCCTGGACAAATAATTTAAATCAGCTATTTTACATACATGTAATAAATCATTAAAACCAAAGGAGAATATGTGTCATCAAATAAAGAAGACTAAATGAGAATTTGAGGCCAGACTGGGATGCGTTGTGAGAATGTATCTCAAAAAAATTAAAAGATAATGAATGAATGAATGAATGAATGAATAAATAAATAAATAAATAAATAAAGGAAGGAAGTAAAGAGGGAGAGGAGGAAGGACAGATGGACCGAGGAATGAAGATCTAATCCCAGTACCCACATAGCAAGCTGAGCATACATCTGTAACCCCAGCACTGAGGTAAGGGGCAGAGAGAAAAGAATCACTAGGGTTTGTTGGTATCCAGCCTAGCTGGAGAAAAATCAAAAAACAAGCATGAGATCCAGGTGCTTTGAGAGACCTTGTCCCACAGGAATTAGAGGAGAGTAATAGAGCAAACTTGACACTCTCCTCTGGCCTCCAACACCCACATACACACATGTGCACATACAACATGCACACATACATAAAAATGCATATGCATACACACAAAAAGAACTTGAGTGTTATTGTGCTACTAATATTTGGCAATGTAGACTCTTATTGCTACTAGAGAGAAAATGAGATTTTACAATGTTAAAACAAACATTTCCTTAGGAAAATATAACCATATACTAGGATCACTTAAAAAAATAATTCAAAAATATATAAAGCAAAAACTGACAGAATTGAAGAAAGATATGGATAAAAGAGAGAATGTACTTAAAGTAGTGTTTATAGAGAAAATTATAGCTCAAGTCCCTTCATTATAAAGAAAGCAAGCTGGCGGTGGTGGTGCACATTTTTAATCCCAACATTTGGGAGGTACAAGTGGGTGATACATAGGGGAACCTTGTCTTAAACAACAACAACAACAACAAACCCCAGAAACTAAGCCAAAACAGCAACAACAAAATCTCACATGTATTCTGGAGTTATTCCATGTTGTATACCCACATCTGAAGATTTGGAACTAGGACCCTCAGATGAGAGAGAACATGCAGTGTTTGTCTTTCTGGGTCTGAGTTACTTTGCTCAAATAATCTTTGATTATTATCTTGATTGATAATCTTTCTAGATTCATCCTCTTACCTGCAAATTTCATGATTTCACTTTTTGCTAGAGCTAAATAGTATTCCCTAGTGTATATGGGCCACAGTTACATTATATATTCATATGTTGAAGGACACTTAGGTTGTTCCCATTTCCTGGAAATTATGACTAGGGCAGCAATGAACACTGCTGGGAAAGTGTCTATGGCATAGGCTGCCAACTCCTTTGGGTAAATGCCAAGGAATGGTATATCTGGGTTGTATGGTAGATTTATTTTTAATTTTTTTTAAATTCTCTGTACTGATATCCAGAGTGGCTGCACCAATTTGCATTCCCACCAACAGGGTTCTTCTTTCTTCACAACCACGCCAGCATTTGTTGTCACTTGCTAGAAAAGCATAATGAGGATCATGGGGGTGTGTCTTGGGAGGGGAATTACAGGACACAGGTGAAATAAAGTGGGAGATGAAGTGGTAGGGAGGAGGCTCCAACTGGGAGAGAGAGAGGAGGTGTCAATACAGAAGGAGCAGGAAGGACAAGAGACAAATAACATGAAGGTTGTCTGATAAAGACTCTAAAATTATATACAGCACGCACACACACACACACACACACAACTTGGGCTGACAATACTTCCCATGAGAACCATAGACTAACAAACCCCCCATATCAGGCTTGGTCAGAGGTTTCTCCCTAGAAAATATAGATTACTGATGTAGCCCTTGGTTGACTCTCAAGGTTTAAACAACAAGCCTTATTGTTGAAGACACTACACAGTTACAATACAAGAATTGTTCGAGCTGGGTCTGACATGAAAGCCCCCTTCCTGTGGGTCTAGTTCATGGTACCAGAAAATACTATGTAAGCTGCTGAGGGAGGGAAACTATTAAACATTCCTACCCAGCTGCAATGCCTGTGAACCACAACAGTGACCAGCAATGGGAAGATACACATAAAGATGCAGTAATTGACACTCACATGCTGGTGGTGACCAGCAGCTGTCTGATGAACTTAAGGCCCACTCAACAGGAAGGAAATCATGCCTGGTACTAGAAACCTAGGCAACTTACCGAGGCTCATGAGGCCATAGCCATTAGAATCTACTACCACTACTCTGCTGGAACAGCATAATTCCTAACTACATTCTAAATCTCATCCTGATACCCACAGGTAAGTGTAGCTACCACCCTGCATCAAAGAACCTTCTCATTATAGCAAATGGAGACCATTACAGAAAACCACAACTGGATTCTGTACAGAGATCAACAGATTGTGGGGAGCTTAGCCCCAATGGTTACACCTATATCAAAGATTCTGCATCTATGGCCCAGGGAAGATCACAGAAGAAGGGCTAGAAAGATTTTAAGTGTAAGAATACAAGGAAGTCTGCTATGAAACTGCCTCTCTTTTAAATGGCTGGATAAACATAGTGGAGCATGTGTTCTTGTTTCATGTTGAAGCATCTTTTGGATATATGCCCAGGAATGGTAAACTGGGTCCTCGGGTAGTACTATGTCCAGTTTTCTGAGGAACCACCAGACTTATTTCCATAGTAGTTGTACCAACTTGCAATCCCATCAGCAATGGAGGAGTGTTCCTTTTTCTCTACATCCTCGCCAGCACCTGCGGTCACATGAGTTTTTGATCTTAGCCATTCTGACTGGTGTGAGGAAGAATCTCAGGGTTGTTTTGATTTGCATTTCCCTGATGACTAAGGATGTTAAACATTTCTTTAGGTGCTTCTCAGCCATTTGATATTCCTCAGTTGAGAATTCTGTTTAACTCTGTACCCCATTTTTTAATAGGGTTATTTGACTTTCTGGAGTCTAACTTCTTGAGTTCTTTGTATATATTGGATATTAGCCCTCTGTAAGATGTAAGATTGGTAAAGATCTTTTCCCAATTTCTTGGTAGCTGGAAAGGACTGGAGGTAAGAAAGGGAGGAGGAGAGTGATGGAATTCTGTTTCAATTAAAAGCATTACAAATAAAAAGTCACAATGTGTAAAAAACAAGCCACCAAGCTAAGTAAAGTAAGATAAAAGGAGTTAGGAAAATATCAAAAATGCAAAGACTAGAATGGTAATTAAGGAGTTAGAAAACAAGCAAATGTCAATGAAATTAACATCTTAGGTCTTGAAATCCTAGAAAAGATTTTAAAAAGAATTGACCAACTTTTTTTTTTTAATCATGGAAATTTTTATATAGAAATAATAATGGTAGGCATAAAAGGATTCCTAAGTTGATTAAAAGTGGAATTATAAACATTTTCTGATAAACTTGAAGATTTACATGAAAATATTTCTAATAAAATTGTAGACATATATAGAGAAACATGGTAAGATTAAAGATTATCATGGAAATTATATAGATAAAATAATAGGCATAAAGAGAATTCTAAGTTGATTGAAGGTAGAATTGTAAACATTTTCAGATAACATTGAAGATTTACATGGAAAATATTTCTGGTAAAACTCAAGAAATAAATAGAAAAACATGTTAAAATTGACTATTTCATGGAAAATTTTACAAAAAATAATGGTTGCTGTAAAAACTCTTTCTAAATTAATTGAAGGTGAAATTAGAAACATTTGTGATAAAATCGGATTTACATTGGAAACATTTCTGATAAAATAGAGGAAGTATATAGAAAGACATATTAAAATTGAAGATTATCATGAAAATAATGCAGATAAAATGGTAGACATAAAAGAAATTACCAAATTAATTAAAAGAGGAATTACAAACATTTTCTGATAAAATTGAAGATTTACATAAGAGATATTTCGTTAGTCTATGTTTTTATATTGGGGAGTTGAGTCCATTTTTGTTAAGAGATAGTAGGGAATTCCTGTGATTCCTGTTATTTTTGATGTTATTTTTAGGTTTGTGTGGGTATCTTCTTTTGGATTTGTTGGAAGAAGATTACTTTCTTGCTTTTTCTAGGGTGTAGTTTCCCTCCTTGTGTTGGCATTTTCCATCAATTATCTATTGTAGAGCTGGATTTGTGGACAGATATTGTGTAAATTTGGTTTTATCATGGAATATCTTGGTTTCTCCATCTATGATGATTGAGAGTTTTACTGGGTATAGTAGCCTGGGCTGGCATTTGTGTTCTCTTAGGGTCTGCATGAGGTCTGCCCAGGATCTTCTAGCTTTCATGGTCTCTGGTGAGAAGTCTGGTGTAATTCTGATAGACCTGCCTTTATATGTTACTTGCCCTTTTCCCCTTACTGCTTTTAATATTCTTTTTATGTTTAGTGAATTTGGTGTTTTGATTATTATGTGCCCGGAGATTTTTCTGTTCTGGTCCAGTCTGTTTGGAGTTCTGAAGTCTTCTTGTATGTTCATGGGCATCTCTTTCTCTAGGTTAGGGAAGTTTTCTTCTGTAATTTTGTTGAAGGTATTTACTGGGCCTTTAAGATATAAATCCTTGCTCTCATCTATACCTATAATCCTTAGGTTTGGTCTTCTCATTATGTCCTGGATGTTTTGGATTACCAGCTTTTTGCATTTTGCATTTTCTTTGACTGTTAAGTCAATGTTTTCTATGGTATCTTGAGCACCTGAGGTTCTTTCTTCTATCTCTTTTATTCTGTTGTTGATGCTTGCATCTATGACTCCTGAATTCTTTCCAAGGTTTTCTATCTCCAGAGATGTCTCACTTTGTGGTTTCTTTATTGTTTCTACTTTCACTTTTAGATCCTGGATGGTTTTGTTCAGTTCCTTCACTTGATTGTTTGTGTTTTCCTGTAATTCTTTAAGGGATTTTTGTGTTTCTTCTTTAAGGGCTTCTGCCTGTTGACCCATGATCTCCTGTATTTCTTTAAGGGATTTTGTGTTTCCTCTTTAAGGGCTTTTACCTGTTGACTGGTGTTCTCCTGTATTTCTTTAAGGGGGTTATTTAAGTCTTTCTTGAAGCCCTCTATCAGCATCATGAGATATGATTTTAAATCCAACTCTTGCTTTTCCAGTGTGTTAGGGTTTCTGGGACTTGTTGGGGTGGGAGAACTGGGTTCTGATGTTGCCATGTGGCCTTGGTTTCTGTTGGTAGGGTTTTTGTGCTTGCCTTTTGCCATCTGGTGCTAGTTGGTATTCTTGTCTCTGACTGGAGTTTGTTCCTCCTGTGGGCCTGTAAGCCTGTGTTCTTACTCCTCTGAGCTCAAAAGTGAAAGCACTGCTGGGAGATCTCTCTTTCCTGGCTGACTATGCACAGAAGGCTGTGGTGTTTCCTGACTCCCTGGTGCAAATGGTGGCAGGGGGGAAGACTTCCCAGATGCTCCACTGATCTTAGGCCCTATGTGATCCTAGCTGGGCCCCCTCCAGAGAGAAGGTGGAGATCTCACCTCTGTGCTCAAAAGTGAAAACCTGCTGGGAGATCACTCCCTCCTGGTGGGTAATGCACAGAAGGCTGTGGAGTCTTCCAGCTCCCTGGTGGAAATGGCTGCAGGAAGACTTCTATCCCAGCTGCTCCACTGATCACAGAAGGCTGTGGAGTCTCCTGGCTCCCTGGTGCAAATGGTGGCTGGCGGGGAAACTTCCATCCCAACTGTTCCACTGATCTTAGGCCCTGTGTGCTCCTAGCTGGGTCCCCTCCAGAGAGCCATTGACCAACCTTTATTGTACCACTTCTGTGGGGTGTTTTAAAAGTTTTCACATCCTTAGCTTGCTTTCTCCAGCTTTCTGGAGGGGGGGTATTTCTAATCTTTATACTCTTTAACTTTGCCCCTTACTTTTTCCCATGCACAAATGTGTATGTACTCTCTCTCTCTCTCTCTCTCTCTCTCTCTCTCTCACACACACACACACACACACACACAGAGAGAGAGAGAGAGAGAGAGAGAGAGAGAGAGAGAGAATGAAGAGAGAGATATCCTTCTCTGGTCTGAATTGATAGGAAATGGGCTTGTTATCTAACATAGAGAAAACAGAATGGATCATACAGGAATTTCTTCACCCTCAGGACACCACACTTACCAAACAGTCCCAGTTCATCTCATGAACCTGAGGAATGAGAATATGAGATGGAAATTTTGGAAACAAATTGCACAGTTGAGTGAGTGATGGGCAAACCTTTTTGGCTAAAGTAAAAAAAATCTGGACCTTTCTTCATCACCACCAACAGAACTAGGGTCTGTTTTGACTGCATTTCTTAGCATGCACTTCGTAATAAAGTACCTATTTGTTGGCTGGTAAAAGATTTCTCTCAATGCCTGATTTTCCTAGAACTTTGTTCTTCATTTGGACATTTAAGCTGGATCCAATATCTTGTCATTTATTATACATTTTTAATTAACCTAGAATTACATTATTTTCCCCATTTCCTTTCTGCTTCTGGTCCTCCAGGTACCCCAGATTAAGTATTTTCATGTGGTGTCCCCTTGGTTCTGTTTTAAGTGGCACTTGTGAGAAATCTGATTGTGAAGCACTCTGCATTCAAGTTAGTGGTCCATGATGGTGTTGAACAGACTGCTCTTGAAAGCGATGTGGAGTCTGGCTTTTGGAATGGTCTGGCCTAATGTTGAAGGACCATCTCAAGGAAGTTGTTATTCATTCCTTACTTATTTCTTTGTATGAGACTTATGGGAATCATTAAGGGAGGAGAGATTGAGGGAAGGACAAGAAAATTGACATGCTAGTCAGCCCACAGTAATCGTTATGTCCTGTCTTCATATCTTCATAGTCTCTCCCTCTCTCCATTTCCTTCCTCTCACTCTCCTTCTCTTATTTCCACTCCTCCTCTACTTCTCCTCCCTCCCCTTCTCTCTATATGCATATGCATACACATGCCAGGAGGTCAGAAATCAACAGCAGATGTCTTCCTTTATCGTTCTACCTTCTGTTTTGGAGACAAGGGTTCTCACTGAAGCTTGGGCTTGCCATTTTAGCTATAGTGACTGGCCAGTAAGTTCCAGGAGTGCCCTGTCTCTGTCCCCGATGGTGGGATTTCAGACACCTGGCATTTACACAGTAACTGGAGATCTAAACTCAGGTTCACATGCCTTTGTGCGAAGCACTTTATCCACTGAGTCTTATTTCTTGAAGGGTAAAGTGTGTGTGTGTGTGTGTGTGTGTGTGTATCTTTATACAGATGTGTATATGTCTTTATACAAATAACCTGACTCCCCACCATCACCAATTGTGTTAGAATTATGTGTGAACATAAGAGATGTTTTTGCATTTACTGAAGAGAAGGAAGAAAGAAGAGAGAAGAGTTGAGGAAAGAAGAGATGAGAAGAGGGAAATAGAGTGAAAGAGAGAGAATAAAGTGAAAGGATGCTAAGAAAGGAAAAGGAGAAAAGAAAGAGGGTGGAAAGATTTTGGGGAAAGAGAAGCAAGTTGTGGTTCTTTCAAAAGCTTTATTTCTCATGTTCTTTTAAGCCTTTATGGCTAGTATACTAGTAAAACATGTTCTTGGTTTTTAATACAAGAGATTAATTAATTTTGAGCCTCTCTTTTGATGCTCTGATTCTCTTGCTCCTGGCATGGGTAGTAGAAGGGTTGGAAGTCGCTGTGGGAAGAAGATGGGGAAAATGTTGCTTTTGTTGCTACCCACAGACTCCCTGAGGACCTCTCTTATCTGGCAGTAGGGGAGTTGTGTTGTCAGTTAAGCCTAGAAGAAAGCTCATCATCGCAACTAACACAGGGAGAGGTTGGATGCATCTGTTACTCTAGTGGCCACAGGCTGTTTCCCAGGAAGCACAGTTGCTTAATTTCTACTAATCCACAGCCTGCAGGAATAGGTGGAAATAATAAATGAGCCCAGAATGTTATGTTAGGTTTTAGCTCATTGACTTAAAAGGCTGAGGTATCATTTCCCTGAGATTTTTACAGTCATGAACATCTGCTCCTAGGAGCCTGCAACATCTGCAGCACTTGTAGTCATTCTTTGCAAAGGACCATAAAGTTTATAGAAAAATGAACCCACACAGACACAAAGGCAACCTGGCAGAACCACCTTTCTGGCTAAGAAGTTTATTGTTTTCTTTTTTCATCATGAGCTACTATGCCTAAACTTGAGGACATATGGAGGAAGCCAAGCTAAGATTTTCTCTTTAGAAACTTGAAGCAATCCCACTGAAATCAGGGACCAGACAAGGCTGCCCCCTTTCTCCTTATCTTTTCAATATTGTACTTGAGGTACTAGCTCGGGCAATTCGACAACATAAGGAGGTCAAAGGGATACAAATTGGAAAGGAAGAAGTCAAACTATCATTATTTGCAGACGACATGATCGTCTACCTAAGTGACCCAAAGAACTCCACTAGAGAGCTCCTACAGCTGATAAACAACTTCAGCAAAGTGGCAGGTTATAAAGTCAACTCAAGCAAATCAGTGGCCTTCCTATACTCAAAGGATAAGCAGGCTGAGAAAGAAATTAGGGAAATGACCCCCTTCACAATAGCCACAAACAGTATAAAGTATCTTGGGGTGACTCTTACCAAACATGTGAAAGATCTGTATGACAAGAACTTCAAGACTCTGAAGAAGGAAATGGAAGAAGACCTCAAAAAATGGGAAAACCTCCCATGCTCATGGATCGGTAGAATCAATATAGTTAAAATGGCCATTTTGCCTAAAGCACTATACAGATTCAATGCAATACCCATCAAAATCCCAACTCAATTCTTCACAGAGTTAGAAAGAGCAATTATCAAATTCATCTGGAACAACAAAAAACCCAGGATAGCTAAAACTATTCTCAGCAACAAAAGGAAATCTGGGGGAATCAGTATCCCTGACCTCAAGCAATACTACAGAGCAATAGTGCTAAAAACTGCATGGTATTGGTACAATGACAGGCAGGAGGATCAATGGAACAGGATTGAAGATCCAGAAATGAACCCACACACCTATGGCCACTTGATCCTCGACAAAGAGGCTGAAAACATCCAATGGAAAAAAGATAGCCTCTTCAACAAATGGTGCTGGTTCAACTGGAGGTCAGCATGCAGAAGAATGCGAATTGATCCATCCTTGTCTCCTTGTACTAAGCTCAAATCCAAATGGATCAAGGACCTCCACATAAAGCCAGACACTCTGAAGCTAATAGAAAAAAAACTGGGGAAGACCCTTGAGGACATCGGTACAGGGAGAAAGTTTCTGAACAGAACACCAATAGCGTATGCTCTAAGAGCAAGAATTGACAAATGGGACCTCATAAAATTACAAAGTTTCTGTAAGGCAAAGGACACCATCAAGAGGACAAATCGGCAACCAACAAATTGGGAAAAGATCTTCACCAATCCTACATCAGACAGAGGGCTAATATCCAATATATATAAAGAACTCAAGAAGTTAGACTCCAGAAAACAAACAACCCTATTAAAAAATGGGGTACAGAGTTAAACAAAGAATTCTCACCTGAAGAACTTCGGATGGCGGAGAAGCATCTTAAAAAATGCTCAACTTCATTAGTCATTAGGGAAATGCAAATCAAAACAACCCTAAGATTTCATCTTACACCAGTCAGAATGGCTAAGATTAAAAATTCAGGAGACAGCAGGTGTTGGAGAGGGTGTGGAGAAAGAGGAACACTCCTCCACTGCTGGTGGGGTTGCAAATTGGTACAACCACTCTGGAAATCAGTCTGGCGGTTCCTCCGAAAACTGGGCACCTCACTTCCAGAAGATCCTGCTATACCACTCCTGGGCATATACCCAGAAGACTCCCCACCATGTAATAAGGATACATGTTCTACTATGTTCATAGCAGCCCTATTTGTAATTGCCAGATGCTGGAAAGAACCCAGGTATCCCTCAACAGAAGAGTGGATGCAAAAAATGTGGTATATCTACACAATGGAGTACTATTCAGCCATTAGAAACAATGAATTCATGAAATTCTTAGGCAAATGGATGGAGCTAGAGAATATCATACTAAGTGAGGTAACCCAGACTCAAAAGGTGAATCATGGTATGCACTCACTAATAAGTGGATATTAACCTAGAAAACTGGAATACCCAAAACATAATCCACACATCAAATGAGGTACAAGAAGAAAGGAGGAGTGGCCCCTGGTTCTGGAAAGACTCAGTGAAACAGTATTCAGCAAAACCAGAACGGGGAAGTGGGAAGGGGTGGGTGGGAGGACAGGGGAAGAGAAGGGGGCTTACAGGACTTTCGGGGAGTGGGGGGGCTAGAAGAGGGGAAATCATTTGAAATGTAAATAAATTATATCGAATAATTAAAAAAAAAGATTTTCTCTTTAACCTCCTGCACATACAAATGTGTTCTCTAGTGAGATGTATGGAATTTCTGCTATATGCTGAGGACTTCCTCATCTCTATTTCCTTTTTAAAACTCTCTCAGTGGCCACTAGCCACTGGTAGTCATTAACTACATAGAGAGTATTTTAGTTACTGTTCTGTGGCTCTGAAGGACATTATGAACCAGGCAACTTACAAAAAAAAGCATTTAATTTGGGACCTGCTTGCTGTTTCAGAAAGTGAGTCCATGACCATCATTGTGGGAGCATCATTGTGGGAGCATGGCAGCAGGCAGGCAGGCATGGCACTGGAGCTGTAGCTGGGAGCTTACCTCTGATCCCAAAGTTGGAGGCAAAAGCAAGGGACTTCAGTTTGGTGGTTTGAAACCTTAAAGCCCATTCCCAATGATATGCCTTATCCAATAAAGCCATACCTTTCTTTTCTTCTCTCTTTTTCTTTTTCTTTTTCTTTTTTCTTTCTTTTCTTTCTTTCTTTTCTTTTTTCTTTCTTTCTTTTCTTTCTTTTCTTTCTTTCTTTCTTTTCTTTCTTTCTTTTCTTTTCTTTTCTTTCTTTCTTTCTTTCTTTCTTTCTTTCTTTCTTTCTTTCTTTCTTTCTTTCTTTCTTTCTTTCTTTCTTTCGACAGGGTTTTTCTGTGTAGTCCTCGCTGTCCTGGAGCTCACTCTGTAGACCAGGCTGACCTCGAACTCAGAAATCCGCCTACCTCTGCCTCCCAAGTGCTGGGATTACACGTGTGCACCACCACCGCCAAAAGCCACACCTTTTAGTTCTTCCCAAAACTGTTCCACCAGCTAGGGACCAAGCATTCACACATATGAGCCTATGGAGAAATTCTCATTCAAACAACCACAGATAGATAGATTTAGGTGTACCTACCGAAGTGGGAAGTTTTAAGCACCAAACACACATTTCTGAAGTTTGGGTTCACATTTATCCATCAAATAAGAAATGTAAGTAAGGTAAATAGAAGCAGCAGCATCTTAGGCCTCTATTGTGGTCTCAGCAACCACACTTTGGTCTTCCTTCTTCTTAGGCTTCATGTGGTCTGTGAGTTGTATCTTGGGTATTTTGAGCTTTTGGGCTAATATCAACTTATCAGTAATTGCATTCCATGTGTGTTCTTTTGTGATTGGGTTACCTTACTCAGGATGATATTCTCCAGTTCCAACCATTTACCTAACAATTTCATGAATTCATTGTTTTTAATAGCTGAGTAGTATTCCATTGTGTAAATGTACCACATTTTCTATATCCATTCCTCCATTGAGGAACATCTGGCTTCTTTCTAGCTGCTGGCTATTATATATAGGGCTGTTATGAGCATAGTGGAGCATGTGTCCTTATTACATGTTGGAGCATCTTCTGGATATATGCCCTGGAATGGTATATCTGGGTCCTCAGGTAGTACTATGTCCAATTTTCTGAATGACTACAAAACTGATTTCCAGAGTAGTTTTATCAGTTTGCAATCCCACCAGCAATGGAAGAGTGTTTAATTTTATGTGGTCCCATTTGTTGATTCTTGATCTTAGAGCATAGGCCATTGGTGTTCTGTTCAGGAAATTTTCCCCTGTGCCCATGTGTTCAAGGCTCTTCCCCACTTTCTCCCCTATAAGTTTCAGTGTATCTGGTTTTATGTGGAGGTCCTTGATCCACTTGGACTTGAGGGAGATAAGAATCGGTCGATTTGCATTTTTCTCCATGCTGACCTCAAGTTGAACAAGCACCATTTGTTAAAAATGCTCCCCTTTGAAATGCAAATCAAAACAACCCTAAGATTTCATCTTACACCAGTCAGAATGGCTAAGATCAAAAATTCAGGAGACAGCAGGTGTTGGAGAGGGTGTGGAGAAAGAGGAACACTCCTCCACTGCTGGTGGGGTTGCAAATTGGTACAACCACTCTGGAAATCAGTCTGGCGGTTCCTCCGAAAACTGGGCACCTCACTTCCAGAAGATCCTGCTATACCTCTCCTGGGCATATACCCAGAAGACTCCCCACCATGTAATAAGGATACATGTTCTACTATGTTCATAGCAGCCCTATTTATAATTGCCAGATGCTGGAAAGAACCCAGGTATCCCTCAACAGAAGAGTGGATGCAAAAAATGTGGTATATCTACACAATGGAGTACTATTCAGCCATTAGAAACAATGAATTCATGAAATTCTTAGGCAAATGGATGGAGCTAGAGAATATCATACTAAGTGAGGTAACCCAGACTCAAAAGGTGAATCATGGTATGCACTCACTAATAAGTGGATATTAACCTAGAAAACTGGAATACCCAAAACATAATCCACACATCAAATGAGGTACGAGAAGAAAGGAGGAGTGGCCCCTGGTTCTGGAAAGACTCAGTGAAACAGTATTCAGCAAAACCAGAACGGGGAAATGGGAAGGGGTGGGTGGGAGGACAGGGGAAGAGAAGGGGGCTTACGGGACTTTTGGGGAGTGGGGGGGCTAGAAAAGGGGAAATCATTTGAAATGTAAATAAATTATATCGAATAAAAAAAATGCTCCCTTTTTTCCACTGGATGGTCTTGGCTCCTTTGTCAAAGATCAAGTTATCATAGGTATGTGGGTTCATTTCTATTCTATTCCATTCTTCAATTCTATTCATTGATCTTCCTGCCTGTCTCTGTACCAATACCATACAGTTTTTTATCACTATTGTTCTACAATACAGCTTGATATCAGGGATGGTGATTCCCCCTGAAGTTATGGTCCTGGGCTTTCTTTGGTTGGGAGGCCATTAATGACTGCTTCTATTTACTTAGGAGTTATGGGACTGCTTAGATTGTTTAACTGATCCTGTTTTAACTTTGGCACCCGGTGTGTGTTGAGCATAAGCTTTTGTAGTAGGATCTGATGATTTTTTGAATTTCTACAGTTTCCATTGATATGTCTCCCTTTTCATTTCTGATTTTATTAATTTGGATACTGTCTCTGCCCTCTGGTTAGTCTGGCTAAGTGTTTATCTAACTTGTTGATTTTCTCAAAGAACCACCTCCTGGTTTTATAGATTCTTTGTGTAGCTCTTTTTGTTTCTACTTGGTTGACTTCAGCCCTGAGTTTGAGTATTTTTCTTTGGAGTAGTTGCTTCTTTTTGTTCTAGAGCTTTCAGGTGTGCTGTCAAGCTGCTAGTGTAAGCTCTCTTCAGTTTCTTTTTGGAGGCACTCAGAGCTATGAGTTTTCCTCTTAGCACTGCTTTCATTGTGTCCCATAAGTTTTGGTATGATGTGTCTTCATTTTCATTAAATTCTAAAAGGTTTTTAATTCCTTTATTTCTCCCTTGACCAAGCTATCATTGAGTAGAACATTGTTCAATGTCCATGTGTATATGTGTTTTCATTTGTTTTTGTTTGAACTTAAGACCACCCTTACTCCATAGTGATCTCATAGGAGGCATGGGATTATTTCAATCTTCTTGTATCTGTTGAGGCCAGATTTGTGTCCAATTTATGGTCAATTTTGGAGAAGGTACCATGAGGTGCTGAGAGGAAGGCATATTGTTTTGCTCTAGGATGGAATGCTCTATAAATATTTGTTAGATCCATTTGGTTCATAACTTCTGTTAGTTTCACTGTGTCTCTGTTAAATTTGTTTTCATGACTTGTCTATTGCTGAGAGTGGGGTGTTGAAGTCTCCCAATATTATTGTGATGGGTGTTATCTGTGCTTTGAGCTTTAGTAAAGTTTCTTTTATGAATGTGGGTGCGCTTGCATTTGGAGCACTGATGTTCAAAATTGAGAGTTCACCTTGGTAGATTTTTCCTTTGACCAGTATGAAGTATCCTTCCTTATCTGTTTTGACAACTTTTGGTTGAAAGTAGATTTTATTCGATATTTAATTAGCTACCACAGCTTGATTCTTGGGACCATTTGCTTGGAAAATTGTTTTTCCAACCTTTTACTCTGAGGTAGTGTCTGTCTTGTCACTGAGGTGTGTTTCTTGCATGCAGAAAAATGCTGGGTCCTGTTAACTTATCCAGTCTGTTAGTCTATGTCCTTTTGTTGGGGAAATTTAGTGCAATGATGTTAAGAGATATTGAGGAAAAGTGATTGTTACTTCCTGTTATTTTTGTGGTTAGAGATGGAATTATGCTTGTGTGGCTATCTTTTGGATTTGTTGAAAGATTACTTTCTTGCTTTTTCTAGGGTGTAGTCTCCCTTCTTGTGTTGGCATTTTCCATCTAACATCTTTTATAGATCTGGATTTGTGGAAGGATCTTGTGAAAATTTGGTTTTATCATGGAATATCTTGTTTTCTCCATCTATGGTAACTGAGAGTTTTGCTGGGTATAATAGCCTGGGCTGGCATTTATGTTCTCTTGGGGTCTGTTTGGTATCTCCCCAGGATCTTCTAGCTTTCATATTTTCTGGTGAGAATTCTGGTGTCATTCTGATAGGCCTGCCTTCATATGTTACTTAACCTTTTTCCCTTACTGCTTTTAATATTCTTTCTTTGTTTAGCTCATTTGGTGTTTTGACTATTATGTGACAGGAGGAATTTCTGTTCTGGTACAGTCTGTTTGGAGTTCTGTAGGCTTGTATGTTCATGGACATCTCTCTCTTTAGGTTAGGGAAGTTTTCTTCTATAATTTTGTTGAAGATATTTACTGGCCCTTTTAGTTAAGAATTTTCATTCTCTTCTGTAGCTATTAGGAACCCGTCCTTCCTGTGATCCTGGTTGTGTCAGAACTCAGAGTCAGCTGTCTCTGTGGTCCTGTGATTTCTGGATCCCATGATCCTGAAATCCTGGGTATGTCAGAGCTCCTTGCATCAATCTGTCTCTGGTTCCCTGAGATTCTGGTGTGACCCAGCTCTTGGGATCCTGGGATCCTGGGCATGTTAGAGTGCCTAGGAGTGGAGTTTCCTCTGGGTGTTATAGGCCTGGCTGCAGAGTTTGCACCCAAGGTAAACCAACCCAGACTGGAAGGTACCTGTGCCACTGGTCGGGTGGGGTTCCTGTGTCCCTGGATCCCCCTGGTCCCAGTTATGCCCAGTGGTGTTGGGACAGATGTTATGTCCTCCTCACCTCTGATCCTATGATACTGGGCATGTTAGAGCACCTGGAAGTGTTGCTTTCTCTGGGTGTTATGGATGTTGTGTTCTTAATCACAAGTGTGATGTGACTAGCCATTTATGTTTTTAAGTTCCTGTTATTTTGATTTCTTTGCTATAGTAGATCATATCCTAGAATTGTGATCTAAAATAAACTGTTTATCTCCCAAATTGCTTTTCCCAAGGAAATTTTGTCATAGCAACAGAAATAAAACTAAGACATGAGCCATGTTCATAGCCCTCGACATTTCCTCCTTCTTAAGGTAGGCCTATTATGGTAGTTAGACCAACATGCCATCTCCATGAAATGTTCTCTACTAATGCCACTGACTATTCCCATGAAACTGATTTCAATGTGCTTACTTGTTGCATTGAGTCTCTTAACCATTTGGTATGTGTGAGTTTAAGTGTGTGTGTGTGTGTGTGTGTGTGTGACATATATATATATATATATATATGGATTAAAATCTTCTCAAGATTGGGAAATATGGATATTCTGCTTTTTATTGTTTGTTTTAAACAACTTGTGGTGGTTTGATTAAGAATGGCCCTTATTGGCTCATATATTTGAACCCACCTTAAATCAATATCATTTGAGGTCACAATACTCACCTTTGATCTGGGCCATACATCCTGATGGAAGCCTCTATAAAGGGAAAGGAAGAAAGAAGCTTTTGTTCTTTGTCTACTACTTGAGGATTAGGATGTAAAGCTCTCAGCTACCACTCCTGCACCATGCCTGCCTGCCTGCTATTATGCTTCCCACCATGATGATAGTAGACTAAATTTCTGAAACTGTAAGCAAGCCCCCAACTAAATGCTTTCTTTATAAGAGTTGCCTTGGTTGTGATGTCTCTTCACAGCAATAGAAATCCTAACTAAGACACAACTGTTATGACTCTGCACATTACAGTTATAGTTAGTCCATTTTTTTTTATTTTTTCAAGACAGGGTTTCTCTGTATAGCCCTGGATGTCCTGGAACTCGCTCTGTAGACCAGGCTGGCCTCGAACTCAGAAATCCACCTGCCTCTGCCTCCCAAGTGCTGGGAATAAAGGCGTGTGCCACCACCACCACCACCAGGCTTACAGTCAGTCCTTTATGGAGTGAATGAGTAAAAGATTATATTTTTAATGTCTTGGTTCTAGAAGTTTATTCCCTTATTCAGCCAACAAATCTGACCAGGCTTTTCATTTAGAGTCCAAGAAAAAGGTCCAAAAGTTTGGTCAGTTTGTCTGTTGTCCTCCAAGTATTTGTAGTCTGGTTGTGGAGGTGAGGATGGAGGAGGAGGGTTTTACACATATATGAATGTCTGCAAGGGAAAGTTGTATTATGGGTTTCATAAGAGTGATGTAAAGAAACTTCAGAGCATAGGATCCCTGAGGAGGAAGAATTTGCTTCTAATAACAAATCAGGGAAATTATAGTTGACATATTTGGTACTTCACAAAACATTCTTTACTCTCCTGATTTCAGACCCTGCAGTGGTGGATAGTTCCATAATCCCACCTCAAGTCACATATGTCTTTCTACTTCAGAACTTACTCTATTGCTGTGGGAAGTGATTTAGTTCACATACAGCAGCAGTCAGAAAGTGTGAAGAGCATATTGCCCTCTTGAACTACTGCCAAGCATTGGAAATGGGAACTAGTGGCTCAGAACTCTGGCTTACAGTTCTATGATGGATTGGCAGTTCTGATAGCTATCCTCTAGCTTCTTTGAGATCCCCATGGTTTAGTCTCTCGTTGTCTACAACAATTATCTTAGGAAAGTTCCTTTATATTGGCTTTTCATTAATTGTTTCACACCCTTTAGTCAGTACTTAGCTCTTTACTCAAGTATTTAGGCTCTGTTTTTGTGATAAACTAACTGAAGACAAACCCCATTATGAATTTGAAGATAGTCAAACTAGGCTTTGTCCACAGGCACTGAAGAAATGTGGAGTTTAGGTAGTGGCATGTTGTAAGGAAGGCATGGAGAATGTAATAATATTGAATTCCTCCAATCAAGATGTGAGACATCAAAAGGATGCTAAGTCATTGTATCACAGAGATACTTTCTTTCCTCAAAAGATTTTATTTTACTTTAAATTGTGTGTGTGTGTGTGTGTGTGTGTGTGTGTGCATGTGAGTGCAAAAAGCCTCAGACAGAGGCTGGAAGATGAAGTAAACTCTCCTAGAGGTAGAATTCCAGATACTTGTGAACTGCCTGACATGAGTACAGGGAACTGAACAACTCTGGTCCTCTGGAAAAAGAGGAGTATGTGCTCTTAACGACTGATCCATCTCTGTGGCTCAGAGATACTTTCACATTCATGTTTATTGACACACTATTCATAGTCACTAAGCTATAAAGCAATGTAGGTAGCCAACATGAAAAAATATATATATATAAATGTGGTGCATATACACAATGGAAGAACAGTGAAGTTATTTGTTAAAAAATGGATGCAACTGGAAAGGTCATCTTATTAAGCAGATTGAATCAGTCCCTGAAAGATATATATTTGTATTACATGATTTGTGGTTTCTAGATTTTATATAGAATCATAAAATCATGCATGTATATATGACATGAAAGTAAAAGGAGAACAGAGGGGGTAACTGGAGGGAGATTAAAATGAGAGTGGTGGTACATGGGGAATATGCTCAATGTGATACTTCCATGTCTTTAAAGTCTTCATACAAGTATATTTTTAAAGATGTGGGAATGGAGTTGGAAAGATGGCTCATTTATAAAGAAAATATATTACAAAAGACCTAAGCTCAATTCCTAGCCTGTATTTTCATGATTCTATTTGTACATGCCTACTTCTCTTCAAGGGGATGCTTGTAGCAGAGTTGTATGTAACTTTGAGGCTGAGATGGCTAGATATTAGGTATTGAAATTTCCATGCTTTTCTTTTGCCCCTACTAGGAGATCCATACTTTCCTGGCAACCAGAAACACTCATGATGGGATACACTCAAGTTGGATACAACTTGATTTTCTGTGTTTCTTCTCAGAGAGTTATGAAGCAGAAAATTTAATTGAGGAGTCAATGATCTAGACAGAGCTTTAGCAGTGACAGACAAGGAAAGCAACAAAGTAGGTTGTCCTATCAAGGTAGAATGTTTACATCAGTGATACACCTGTGTGTGTGTGTGTGTGTGTGTGTCTATGAGAGAGAGAGACAGAGACAGAGACACAGAGAGAAAGTAAAAGAGAAGTAGAGGGGGTGCTATTTGAGAGGGGAGATGGCCAGAAAGAAGGGGCAGTGTACTTGCTAGATTTATGTCAAGTTGGCATAACATAGAATCATCTGATAGGAGGGAACCTCAGTTAAGAAAATGTCTCATAAAATTTGGCTATAGGCAGGCATGTAGGGCATTTTCTTACATGTTGACTAATGGGGGAGGTACCAGCCCATTGTGGGTGGTTCAGGGTTCTGTAAGGAAGTAGACTGAGCAAGCCATGGGGAGCAAGCCAGTAAGTAGGCCTCTGCATCGGCTCCTGCTTCCAGGTTCCTGTCCTGCTTTGATTTCCTGTCCTAAGTTACTTTGGTGATGAACTATGATGTTGACATGTAACCTAAATAAACCCTTTCCTCCCCAATTTGTTTTGGTCATGGTGTTTAATCACAGCAGTATACACCCTAACTAAAGGCAGGATGGAGACTAAGATAAGAGCAAAGTGTAGTGACATATATGTATGAAAAATGTCACAGTGAATCTCCTTTTCTTTGCATATTTATTCCTGAATTTCTTTACTTATATCTGTTTGATTGTGAATTAGACAACTGCTCCAAAACTTTCAAGATCTGAGGAAATATTTTTATTCTTTGAGAATTTCACACATGTATACAAGTATGTTAATCGTATATACTCCCTACTCTCCTTTGGCTCTTCTAAGAGATCTCCCTCCAAATTTCATGTCATCTTTTTAAAATAAACTTCCTAAGTCCAGTTCTGTTGTCCATATGCCCACGAGTGTAGAAGTCATCCACTGAGGCATGGGCATCCTACCTGTGTCCACCACTAGAAAATTCTTCCTCTCCCTGCAGCCATCTACTTCCAAAAGTTTATCAGAACTATGACTTCAAGAACCCTCCCCTCACTATGCTCTTTTAAAATGTTTAGTATATTTAACTCTTTTCTCAATACAACCATGGACAAGGTACATTGATCAATGATGGTAATATTAATTCTAATAACAAGGAAATATTGTGCCATCAAGTAAGATCATCAAATCAATCATAAAGTATAAACACAAACTAGAAGGCAAAGGGGGAGAAAGAGGCCAAGGTTTGTGGTGCAAACATGATGTTTGAAGAGAAAAGGACAAGGTGTACTCTTAGATTATTGCTAGTGCTGGCTTAAGTGAAACACATGCAGATGTCCATCATGAAAAAAAGAGGAGCGTAGTTGTGAAATCACAGTGCTAAGCTAATAGAGCATTATTCAAAGCAAGGGCTACCTATGTCCTTCTTTCTCTTTCTTCCAAATAGGTTTGCTAATTAAGTGGAAAAGCAAAGGCAAAATTCCCTAATGACAGGTTTCCTATTAGAGTATAGGGGCAAGAGTTATCATTGACTCAGCAGTGTTGGTCTTTTAAAAAGCCACAAGAGTATCCAGATTACATTTCTAAACCTCCAGAAAAGAAAATTGTGACAAGCCATTAGAAATCATCAACCAGGAAAAAGAATCATGATAAAGAAAACCCTAGCATCAACTTACAGTTTGATTTAATATGATAAGATGTTTTAACACAGTGTCTAGACTCCATTTCAAGGACACTTAAGTTGTCTGCAGCTATTACAATTTTCACCATTGCCAGTAGTACAATTTTTGTTATTTTCCTGAAAGTGATATTGGCTTATCTTATTATCTCTGAATCATGACTAACCAACAGTCCTTTCTTTTGTGATAATCCATTTTTAAGGTTGTAAATGTGCCAACAGACACATTTTTTTGCTTTGGTATTATTATTATTGTTGTTGTTGTTATTCCTGACCACAGTTGTTTTTCCTCCCTTCTTTCCTCCAAGTCCCTTCCCCTACCTCCCTTCTGCCCACCCCATCATCTCTCATCAATGGAAAAGGGCAGGCCTCCCATGGATATCAACCAAATATCAAGTTGCAGTAAGACTAGGCACCTCCTCTTGTATTAAGGCTAAGACAAGGCAACCCAGTATGAGGAAAAGGGTCTCAAATGCATGGAACAGAATCAGAGACAGCCCCTGCTCCCGCTGTTAGGAGTCCCACCAGAAGACCAAGCTACACAACTGTAATATATGTGCAGAGGGTCCAGGTCAGTGCCCTGCAGGATCCCTGGTCGGTGGTTCAGTTTTTGTGAACCCCTGTGAGTCCAGTTGAACCAATAGGCACATTTAATCTGAAAACAAAACAAAACATGTTGTATGATTTCCCCCATTGTCAACTACAGATTAGAAAGCAGAGTAAAACATGAGATCTTCAATGTCTTTAAATCACACTAATCTCAGCGACTTCTGGTGTACCATGATTGGGATCACCAGGCCAACGGATACAAGTATGTGGCTTTCTAACCCTATCAGTTCTATATTCCATGCTAGATTTTTAACTGGCTTGATTTTGTTCATGTCTAAGTAACCACAACTATTGTGAGTTCATGTATGTAACAGCCATGTTATAATCAGAGGACAGCACTTCCCAGCACTCCTCCTCAGCCTTTGCTTTTTACATTCTTTCTGCCCCATCTTCTGCAATGTTCCCTGAGCCTTGAGGGAGGGGAGAGTTGATATAGATGTCTAATCTACAGCTGAATACTCCCAATAACTTACTCTCATCACTTTGGACAGTACTGAATCTCTCTGTTAACCTCTACCCATTGTAGTAAGTAGCTTCTTTGATCAAAACAAGTACAAATCTGTGAATATAAGCATAATCATTAGCTGGACTGTGGTGGCACATGCTTTTAATCCCAGCACATGGGAGGCAGAGACAGAGGGATCTCTGAGTTCAATCCAAGCCTGGTCTACTGAGAAGGTTTCAGGATAGCCAGGGCTACACAGAAAAACCTTGCCTCAAAAACAAAACAAAACAAAACAAAAAAGCATAAATATTAGAAAATAGATTGACAATACAATAATTCAGTAAAACAGTATCAAAGAGCTCTCCCCTTGTGCTTAGGACTTCCCTAGTCTTGAGTTTTGACAATGTTTACAGTACCAGGCATGAATTCCCTCCTGTGGATTGGACCTCAAATCCGATAAAGAGAGTCGTCTGGTCTCCTCAGAAACTGTCATTATTGTACCAATAGGCATGTCGTGTGTGTGTGTGTGTGTGTGTGTGTGTGTGTGTGTGTGTGTGTGTTATCTATAGTGAGAAACCAACAGCTATAATCTATATTGTTTTGGTGCCTCTGGGGCCTCCCTAACCAGTAATTTGTAGGGAGGTTTTAATTGTGATTGTTTTGTTGTTGTTGTTGTTTGTTTTGTTTGAGACATGGTCTCTTTGTGTAGCCTTGGCTGTACAGGAACTAGCTCTATAGACCAGGCTGGTGCAAACTCAAGAGATCTGCCTGCCCCTGCTTCCCAAGTGCTGGGATTAAAGGCCACTACCACTTCGCCTTAATTGTGTTTTTAATTGGCTCACAAACTAGTGGCATTTAATAACCCTTCTTCATTATTCTTAATTTTGGTTATTTCTCTTCTTATTCCTCCCTTTCAGATTGCTCCCATCAGAATTTGAATCCTAAAAACCTGGTTAGTTCTTCAAGCACATTTTCGAAAATGATTTCTTTTTAAAAAAAAATGGTTGCACTTATTTAATTGTGTGTATAAACGTATACATGCAAGTAAACACATGCCTCGTGCACATGTGGAAGTCCAACTCAAGTCAACATGCTGGTAGCAAGAGCCTTTACTTGCTGGGTTGTCTCATCAGCCCCCAAACAGTTTTATTTTTAATGGAGAATGATGATAATGGTAATAACAACAATCGTGATGATGATGATGATGATGATGATGATGATGATGATGATGATGTCTGACCCATGAGATAGATATTGACCCTTTTCTCTGAATTTGGCACTCCTTTCTTTCTCTCATGCACTACTGAGATGCTAACAGAAACGAAAGAGATGCTATCACCCTACTTATTCATTCCTCTTTGTGTGAACATAGGTCCTTTCAAGGAAACCAGGAAGATCTTTTAGGAAGTTTACTTAGGGGAAGGTTTAGGTAAATTTGACCCCTTTTACTCTGGGAGTGATGGTGGTTTGAATGAGGCATGCTTCTGAAAGAGACTTAGACTTGCTCCTTAGGATAATGAAACATCTGTGGCATCTCAGTTGTGACACTGTTACCAGTAGCTTGGCTCTTTTGTATCACATATAACATGTGATCTGGGCCATGTCTCTTCCCACCATGGTTCCAGACTCTTTAAGACTATTTCAGTCTCAGACAGTGACAGCTTTATGGTACTCCCTGACCCCAGCTGCCCATCTGTCTGGGTCTTTGCTCATAGCCTGTGGTCACATCAGCAAACACTCAGCCAACAGCTCCTCTAGTATTACCTCCTGCCTTGCTCTAGCCTCTTTCTTCACGTGCCCTTGACCCTGACGCCCAGAATAAGGGCAGCTGTACTTCTTCAGCCATGCTTCATGGTGGCCTTGGACTGCTTCCATCTCCCACCCAGCTCCCGGAGGCCCTGGAATGGAGAGAAAGAGAGAGCTTTGACCTAGACCTGGTTCACCTCACACCATAACTAACAAGCTTATTATAGCATGCAATAAACCTCAAACCAGCTTGACTCAGATTCTTAAAGGGCCAGTTTTAATCAAGTAACTAGCAAGGATGGATAGCATTAATTTTAAGATGTGTCTTCCTAGCATGTAAAAGGGAGAAATGTGTCTTCTGTATCCCACTGTGTTCACTTGAGGTCTTTTCAAGGAATGTGAGTTTCCTTCTAACATCTGAATTAAAATGTCATATTACAAGTTCTTATGTTTTTTCTTAGGTACTTGCTTAAAGAATTTAAGAACAACATCAAGACTAAAAAATTGATCACTCTTATAATGGGAATGTGGTTGATAATGATGGTGGTGGTGGTAATGCTAACGATGATGATAGTAACAGTAAAGAATATTGGTGAGTACCTCTTGCAAGCTTGGGCTCCTTTCAAAAGAAATGAAGCACTATCTTATTGAGTCCCCATCATACTTTTGCCCTGCAATGCAAGTATTACCCCATGTTATATGTGAGGAACCAGTTAGAAAGGTAAAATAATTTTTTTAATTTGAGAAAGTACAACAATCAGGCAGACATCTTTAGAATCCAGAACATGCATGTGTACTGTTCGCTGTTATCAGTTTCTGTCTCAGTGCATGGAAGACAGGAGTTCCTCCCTCTACTTTAATTCATATGGGAGAAACAATGGCAGAATTTTCTTTGATAGTTTTAAAATGCCACTGGAATCTATTTATTCTTTTTAATTAGAGCAGTCCGTGTCAATTCTTCAAAGAAGAACAATTAAAATAACCTAGAATACAAATTCAACCATAATTTGACTACCCAGGGATAACCACTGTAAAAATGTAAGTATTTTATTTAGTATTTTTAACATCGAACATTTCATTAACAATAAAAATTGTGGGACCATGAAAGGCAGTCTGTGGCCTGGTTGAGCGAGGCTTACTCTGGAGACCCAGCAGAATATTCTACAAGGGATGGAACCAGTGAGCCATGCTCCCAGACACTCAGGCTCCTGACACCAACTCCATAATCCTGTGGCCATCAGTCACATGTAGGGCCAAGCCCCCAGTGTTCTGGCTGGACTCCACCCCTTTAGTCACCTGGCTACAGTCAGGTCCCCCCACCTCCCGCCCCACAGTTACCTGGCAACACCCAGCCCACTATAAAAGGGGATGCCAGGCCCCTCCTATCTCTCTTGCTTTCTCTCTTGTCTCTTGTCCCCCTGTTCCTCCTCTCTCCATTCTTCTCCCCTCTTTCCACGAGGTCATGGCCAGCTCTCACCCCTCTATCTTTTCTTTCTTTACTTCTCTATCTCCTTTTCTCTTTCTACTTTTCTATAATAAAGCTTTGAAACCATGGGCTGCCTCTTCTTATCAAAACCTACTGTGTAGGAGCACTAGAAGAGGCCTCAGAATCTCCAGCCGCCAGAAAGGACCCAGGACTTCCCCACCACGGGGCCCATGCAGAATGGCCCTGCATTCTGGGCAAGGACCTGCCCCCTAGCCGGGCAGCCTCACCTCTGCAGGTATTTGGGAGCCTGTCATGCCTTTATGAGTACGCAGGTCCTGCTTGCTTTCACTACAAAAATGATTTTAGAAAGCACAGAAAGTGAAAATAAGAAATGAATGCCATTCCCAATTCTACTCATTATTGTGTGTTTGTGTGTATGTCATATTGTCTTATAATCTGAGATTTCTATTTAATTTCTTTTTTTAATTCTTTTTTTAATTTTAAAGCATACATTTTATTAGTTCTTTTAAAATTTTTTATTAATTAATTATTTTTATACACTCCATATATTATTCCCCACCCTGTCTCCACGGGGTTGTCCCTACCCCCCTCTCCACCTGACCTCTAAACTCCCCGAGGCCTCTGTCCTTTGGTTCGGTGTGAATATCTGTATCTGACTCTTTCAGCTGCTTGTTGGGCCTCTCAGAGGGCAGTCATGCTAGGCTCCAGTCTGTAAGCACACCATAGCCTCACTAACAGTGTCAGGCCCTGGAGCCTCCCCTTGAGATGGGTTCTAGTTTGGGCCTGTCACTGGACCTCCTTTCCCTCAGTCTCTTCTCCATTTTGCTCTTACAGTTCTTTTAGACAGGAACAATTCTGGGTCAGAGTTTTTTGACTGTGGGATGGCAACCCCATCCCTCACTTGATGCCCTGTCTTTCGACTGGAGGTGGGCTCTACGAGTTCCCTCTCCCCACTGTAGGGCATTTCATCTAAGGTCCCTCCCTTTGAGTCCTGACAGTCTCTCACCTCCCAGATCTCTGGTGCATTCTAGAAGATCCCCTACCTCCTATTTCCTGAGGTTGCCTGTCTCTATTCATTCTGCTGGCCCTCAGGGCTTCTCTCCTGTTTCCCCCATACCTTATCATGTTCCCATTTTCCCCTCTCCCTCCCTCTCCCACCCAGGTCCGTCCTTCCTTGATTGTGATTGCTTTCTTCTCCCTTCTAAGTGGAATTGAAGCATCTTCACTTGGGCCCTTCTGCTTGTTAACCTTTTTGAGTTCTGTGGATTATATCCTAGGTATTCTGTACTTTTTGGTGAATATCCACTTATTAGTGATGAGTACATACCATGCATGTCCTTTAGGGTCTGAGTTGCCTCACTCAGGATGATCTGTTCTTTTTTTTTAATTTCTTTTTTTCTCTCTTTTTTTATTCAATATATTTTTATTTACATTTCAAATGATTTCCCCTTTTCTAGACCTCCACTCCCCGAAAGTCCCATCAGCCCCCTTCCCTCCCTCTGTTCTCCCACCTACCCCTTCCCACTTCCCTGTTCTGGTTTTTCCCTATACTGCTTCACTGAGTCTTTCCAGAACCAGAGGCCACTCCTCCTTTCTTCTTGTACCTCATTTGATGTGTGGATTATGTGTGGGGTATTCCAGTTTTCTAGGTTAATATCCACTTATTAGTGAGTGCATACCATGATTCATCTTTTGAGACTGGGTTACCTCACTTAGTATGATGTTTTCCAGCTCCATCCATTTGCCTAAGAATTTCATGAATTCATTGTTTCTAATGGCTGAATAGTACTCCATTGTGTAGATATACCACATTTTTTTGCATCCACTCTTCTGTTGAGGGATACCTGGGTTCTTTCCAGCTTCTGGCAATTATAAATAGGGCTGCTATGAACATAGTGGAACATCTATTTAATTTCTTAATAAATGCCTTTCATCTAAAAGCATACCCTTTCATGATGTCTGTTACTTTTCTATTTCGATGTAGCAAATTAATAAAAAAAAAATCAGTGGTTTAAAACAATACACATTCATCATCTCATAGTTTCCCTAGGTCAGGGGATTTAGAAATAATTTATCTTACTTCTCTGCTCAGGTCCCACTCACACTTAAGAAAAGGAAATTATTATATGGGCAGGAACATAAGGTAACACGAAGATCTGTTTTGCACATACTATTTAAAATTGAAATATGCTATTTTGGCTTTAAAAATCATGTTATTACTTCTCTAATGAATTCCTTGTATTTGAACTTTAGCCTTTCCATGTTTTTATATTTATTAATGAACTAGCAATGATTACTGTATTAGTGAGCTTTCTGCTGATATGTCAAAATACTTAAGAAAAATCTTATTAAACTCTGTTTTGGCTCACCTTTCAGACCCTTATCCATGATCAGTTGGCCATGTTGGTTTAGGTCTGTGGTGAGGCAGGAACATCTGTTAGTGCAAAACTACTTACTTCATAGCCAGGAAACAGAAAGAGAGGAGGATTTGGGATCCCACATTCCCTTTCAAGTGAGCTCAATAGTAACTTAAGGAGTTCCACTAAGGCTTACTTCCAAAAGGTTTAACCACCTCCCAACAGTGCTGGGTGTCTGGTCCCTCAGTGATGAGCCTTACCAACAGGCAGTGGGATGCTGAAGCCCTAGGGATGAGGCCTTTACAATCACATGGGCATGTGTCGGACAGTCAACATTTAGATCACAGCTGCCACTCTTGTCATTTAATCTTCTCACAGGCTCTCGAGTACTTCTCTTACATATTGAGCCAAAAACTGCAGGCATTTTAAAGGCAAGTAGCAGCAATGGTATACGGGACACAGGAAGTGCTTTAATATTAGTTAATTAATTTATCAATTAAAATTAGTTAATACTTGTCAAGTGATTGGAGGATATATAATATATTACATTAATATAAATTAATTTTATTCCTATAAAAATATAAATAATACATGACTATTACATATAATATGATGTTTTGTGTGTATATATATGTATATATATGTATATATATATACATATATATACATATATATATGTATATATATATACATATATATATATATATATCAGGTAAAATGAATGAATAAAAAAAGAAGTTGGGTGCCAGTTGGTGCTTCAGAGCTCTTGCAGAGGACCAGGGGTGGTTTCCATCATCCATGTGGCAGCTCACGATTGTCTGTAACTTCAGTCCCAGCAAATATGATGCCTTCTTCTGGCTTCCGTGGGTACCAGGCACACAGTTGGTATATAGACAGACCTGCAGGTAAAACATACATGTAAAATAAAAGTAAAAATTAAAGTAAGTTGTTTTTACCCTTCTAATGTGAGCTAATTGCAAACATTCTTTTCAGTTTATAGGAATCGAGGCCAGAGGGTAAGGAGGAAGAAGTTCAAACTAAACAGGAAGTTGGGGGTCAGGCACTAGCCCTTCCTGTCATCAAGCAAATGGCTATCAACAAGTCATGGTTCCTGTCTGAGTTTACTGTCTTCTCTTCCACCACTTTAGTCACATCAATGACTTAGTCCTTAGAAATGGTAGAACAGTGATTCTGCACAGCAGCGATTGGCTGTGCAATAGAATCATTTTGGGAGCTTTCAGAGATAAGAGATGCCTGGATCCTGGTTCCGGATATTTGTGATATAATTGCTTTGTGCTGTGGGATTGGGCATCAACATGATTTAGGGCTCCCGAGGGGAGTCTAATGCCTAGCCCACGGGAGCCCCACAGCCAGAACTGCCCACATGTGTGAGAGATTATTTGCACATAGAGCTGAGGAAGCAGCTATTTGGTTGTTTCTGTCTGCTCTTAGCTGTCAGGAAGTGGCCTGCTAGGCTCAGGCTGAAGTCAAACCCCTGCTTTCAACTCCAGAGTCAACTAATATGTTGACAACATGCAAAGTTAGTTTTGGAAATCATAAATTACAAGCTGTTTTGCCCTCCTGTGAGGGTCCCTGGGTAGCGACCAGGGCAGCAGCAGCACCGGGTCCTTTTGGAAAGCAGTCCTGTTCTGCTCTTGCTTTTGTTGTTGTTGTTGCTGCTGCTGATTATTATTTTCCTCAAATCGGACCTTCAGCATCCTGCTGCTTGTCGGTCAACTTCACCACTGAGGCTGAGGGACCAGACGCCTGGCTGCCTGCCACTGGAGCTGGGTAGCAGATTTGCTGAGGTGTCTTTGGGGCCAGTCCAGCCTTCCAGTTCACCCTGACGGCTGGGGATGAATTTTTCTAGGCAGCTAAACGTGGCTCAAAATGAATGCGATCAATCAATGGAATGAAAGTGTCAGTCAAGTTCCCCCAGCATGACTGAAAAAGCCAACACCAACTTCAGTCTTTCCATTGCATCTGATAAATTGGGAGAAGTATGTGTGCTTGCCATTTTCCTGAGCTCAGACACTACCTATAGGTCAGACAGGCACAGCTGAGTGATTATGAGGAAAATAGTGATGTAGAGAAAGATCCTAGCAAAGGCAAGGAAGAAATGTTGACTTCATGCTCCGTGTGTACATATATAATCTCACTGAATCGGAGCATGACACCCGCACAGGAATTACGTGTGGTGTGTGGTCATTACCGCTTTCCAGATGAAGATATTGAGGCAGGGTCTATGTGAGGTCACACACCCTCCCAGCAAACGGCAAAGCAGAATGCCCACCTAGGCTATTCATCCTGCAAAATATTTGGTCTTCACACACCATTCCTGCTTCTTAAATAGGGAAGGGGAGGTTTGATTCCAGTAACTAATTTTATGTTAGTTTCGTTTTTTTCTCATGAGGATTGTTACCATCCTGGCCTGACTTTGGCATACTGTGAAACATTGAGGGTTGCTTTTTGTAATGCCCCATCTTCCTCCCACTGAATTAATTTAGTAATATTAAGGCTATAACAGACCATCCCCCCGAATCTCAGAAGCCTAACATAACAGACATTTATTTCCTGGTCACATAAAGTCCTATATGGAATGAGGGCTTCATCATGCAGGGGCCTCAGTTCTTTCTACCCAGTGGCACCTTCTAGGGCTTTAGAGGAGACTTCACAACCTATACCCTCCCTTCTATCCAGCTCTCAGTAAGCACATCTCAGTGATAAGGACACCTATGATAAGGCAGGCAAAGGAAGACAAGAATGGATTTTGGTGAGCATATATAATAGTTGTGCCCACAACCATACATGCCAATGTAGTCTCTTCATTTCTGAGGCCTCACCTTCTTGACACTACCCATATCTTTCCCAGAAAGCTACATTGTGCTTTGTTTCTCTTCTCTTGATTGTCAGTGATCTACCAAATTTCCCTTTATTGTGTCATGGCTGTGACAGGAGCACCTGGCATACCTGGGCATTCTCATGGAGCCATCTTCCACTCTAGTGGCACCAGAGTCATACATGGTGGGCCTCTCAAAAGGTATCTGTCTTCTCTTATGCCAGCCCTTCAAAACAGGGAGTTGGTAATGGAAAGGTGACTGATCTTTGACTCGGCTCTTTATTTGGCTAATGATGACGAATGTCTGCCATCCGGAAATACCAGGCCGTTTTGTCTGCAGTCTGTCCCCCTCAGTGCATTTTCTGTTTCATCAGCTCTGGTTCAGACCCCAGGGAGATGATGGGTTTTACAGTGATGGGCATTGAGAGTTTTCACACCTGTCGGTGCTGCTAATGAGCCTGCTAAGCCTCTCCCTGATTATTGCCAGAGTGAACTGAAATTTGCATTCTGATTTAAAAATGGAATCATTTGTGATGGTGCAAAGAGATCTCTTAGAAGATAGTCAGACTCTCGGTTTGATGAGCACTTGTCTTTCAGCGCTTTCTGGACTCCATGATGGAAAGGACTTAGGTTCCCTAGTCCTCTGGTGGATGCTATGCTCATATCTTTGGCTGGTGTCACTGGGGATAAGGTCATTCTCTGCCTCTGGACAAGGCCTTTGTGACCATCTCAATATGTTCACATCGTTCTTGGGCTCCTGATGTGTTTGAAACCTTGTAGTGTTTTGGGGGGCTTACTGAAAGTAACAATGTCATCCTCAGTTGGGCTCATAGTAGGTCCGCTGGCTCTTAACCCATATATCCCTGAAGGGATGAAAGGGAGCTTGGTAAGGCCAGAGATGGCTCTGCTTGGTCCCACTGCGCTGCCCAACTGAGTTTAAGCTAATTGGTTCAGGTTTGTTGGAGTTCCTTGTTTTTCCATGTGGCTTTCATTCAGCCCAGAAAGGGGAGATGGGCACATGCATACTATTGCTCCTTCAGCCCATCCTCTTCTCCCATCCAGAAATCCTCAGGCAAAAGGGATTGGTCTTTTCTTCTTCTCCTTAGGCATAATTCCTTCTCCCTGGCTCCATGAGTATAATTTTGTTGGATGATGAGGAATGGGTGCTTGGATTTCCACTCAGGAGTACACTGCCAGGTGTGGGGGGATAGGAAGATTTGGAGGTGGGAATTATTCTTCAGAGACAGGTTGTGCACACCTTAGATAAGAACTAAAAGCCCTTAAAATAGATACACCTACGGAGAAATATCATGGCTTGTGTTGGTAGATACCCTAAGCAACTAAGTCTGAAATTCTCAGACTGTGGGTCAGGACCCCTTTGGCAAACTGCTATCTCCAAAAATATTTACATTACAACTCATAAGAATAGCAAAATTAGTTATGGTATAGTAACAAAAATAATTTTATGGTGGGGGGGGTCACCACAACATGAAGAACTGTATTAAAGAGTCACAGCATCAGGATTGTTGAGAGACACTGCTCTAAGTGAAAAAACTAAGCAAGGAAAAAGCTAAAGGATGAATTCTAAAGATACAATATTCTGAAATGGTGAATGGGCCCCATTTTGCACAGTTATATGCTTAACTCTGAGGCTTTGTCTAACCATATAACCCTTGTTCATTTGTATGATAGATAGCTTTCCTTCCCAGAAACCTTTCATTCTTCCATGCTCCAGACTGTTCCATTCTGTCAAAACAAAAAGACAAAAAGAAGAAAAGCATGGAACAAAAGGCAGAACAGAAATGTCACCACTTTCTGCCATGACAATGTAACTGGGATGATGCTAAATAATGGCTCTTTTGGGGGCTGGAGGATGAAGGGCAGGAGAAGAGTCAGATGGAATTTATCTGGAAGGGGTTTGGTTGCCAAGGACATTAAAAAGTTCCAGTGACTCCCCAGTCCCCTTTGTCCTTTAAGGCCAGAGAGGCAACTCCCTGCCTGATATGTTGATTTCCATATGGTTTAGTACACAGTTGACTTCCTGTTCTTTCTTTGAGTTGGTTTGGATACTCCAAAGCCAAATACCCTCTGAAAGTGACTCCACTCACATACCAATAACACAGCATCTCATTATGAAATGAAAAACAGACAAAAAAATTGTGACAGATTTATTGCTTGCTAGCCACATGACGTTTGTTTACATAGCAAGACTATATTTTCTAAAGGTAGTTACAATAGCATCTTCCATTTTACATATTCTTCTAGAACATTCCCTCTACACTCAGAAGGTAAAATGTACATCTCTTCTTGGATCTGGCTGGGTGTGTTTGTGACTATTTCTGTAAGTAGAATAGGGGAGAAAGTGACATGGCTTCTGAAGTTAGCTGATATTGAGACCAGGCAAATTCTGCTTGGTTCTATTGCAATATTTACTAAGAGGTTCCAGCTCCATGCTGTGAGGAAGTAGCTCTTTAGTCCAAGCAAAGAGGAACCAAGACTCCTGGAGCAGGAGTCCTGCTGAGCTCTCAGGCATTAGCTGACAAAAACCACATGAGTCTTGGAGGAAAAGGTTCAGCCCCTGGTGGAACTGTGATAAATAACCCTACTAAGAATAGGGATTCATTCACCTGTGTCCTTGTGACTTGGGAATGACAATAAGCTATTGCTAAAGTTGGTAAGTTTTGTTTTAGTGCATAATAATAAGACCCAGGAGTCCCACATTCCAGAATATATTCTAGAGCACTGGTCCTCAACCTTCCTAGTATGCAACCCTTTAATACAGTTCCTCAGGTTGTGGTGACCTGCAACCATAAAATTATTTTTGTTGCTATTTCATAAGTGTAATTTTGCTACTTCATACTGAATTGTAATGTAAACACCTGTGTTTTCCAATATTCTTAGGTGACCCCTGTGAAAAGGTCATTCAACCCCCAAAGGAATTGCAACCCATAGGTTGAGAACTCCTCCTCTGTAGAAATAAAATCACTGGTGTATATGTAAGTATATTACAAGGATGGCTTTGTGCTTTTTGTTGTATCAACTAGAAATATATTAATTCCCATAAAAGTGGTTTATGATTTACTGTTAAAGTAGAAAAAAACGAGTTGCCAAATAATTTATAATATGAGCCATTTTTTAAATAAAAAACATTAATCAACCCCCTCTATACTTGTGTGTGCATGTTTATAGGAGCCAGGGGAATTATGTGGGAAGATAGACTCTATGCTGATGACACTGGGTCTATCCCACTGGTGGTGGGATAGAGAGGGGTCAAGCTCACAGTTGTCACATAAAGGAGGCTCTTGGGTGAAAATAGCAAGTTTAAACATATTTGGGTACTTTCACTGGGTACAGTGAGCATATCTTTGAAATAAAAGCAATACATAGAGGAAAGAAATGTATCTTACTGAATTGAAGAAAGAATAGTGCTGTGTCCTTACAGCTCCAGGAATTGACCTGATTGGGCTGTTGAGGGAATGAAGAAAAGACAAACAGACAAAAGCTGGGGTGGGTGAGCTGGGTTCTCATATGGAGAAGTTGCAGCAGTCTGGAAGCTCAGCATGTTTATCACAAGGTTGAACAGGGAGGCAGGGTATTGCAGACAGATAAACAAGGAGGGGATGCCATTATACATAAGCTGAACAAGGAGGCAGTATGAACTGATCTCAGCAGGAGTAGTTTCTACAGGAGGAAGGCTTCAGCTCATAAACATAGTGGGGGTTGGGGTGGGGCAAACTATGGTGAACATTTTTTTGCCCACACTGTCAGCATGCACACTTGGACCCTAGGAAGGCTTTCCTTTGAGCCTTACTCACGGAAGGCTTTGCCACTCTCACAGGGCCACAGCCAGGCCCTTGTCAACAATACACACCTCACCTGCTCCCTACAGAAAAGACATGGAACTCTGAGTTTGACAGATGAAGATTTGAATGCTAGATCGTCTGCATACTACTTAGTTGAACTATTGAACTTCCATTCGATTTTTCTTGCCTTAAACTCTCCTGACTTCATGTAAGGCTGAAAGTGATTCCTGGGCCTCTCTTACTGCTTTTGTACCATACGGCCTACCCTGATATGATTAGAAGACACCAAGAACCCACCACTGCTGTGTCTTGCTCCACTACAATTGAAAGAAGGATTCTTCAGTCTTCAGTATGGCTGTCTTCTATTAGGACTCTAAGAAATTCTTGTGGATGAGTTAGTGAAAAACTGACAGCTTATGCTATGATGGGTTGAAGTACAGCCAGAGTTACCTGCGTTCTTTCTATTTACACTCTTGCAATGTTTGTGTATCTGATCTGGCCATGTATGTGACTTAACTCAGCCAGTGAGACAATGGCAATAAGGACTTAATATGAGACATGAAAAATGCCTGCATAGAGGAGGTGCTCTAGTACTTCTTTATTTTGTGAAGCTTGGGATAACAGGCTGGCACATGGGAAAACAGGTGGAAGAGAATCGAGGAACCTCTGTGGTCTGCAACCTAGGCTTTCTCAGATTGACTGGCTATATTACTGATGCAGGAGCAAACCCACAAATCAGTTGAACTGGATGAGCATCAGAAAAAAACTGGAGAGCTGAATCCAAGACAGATCTCCATCCACATGAATCAGGTGCCCAATAGTTACTTATCTAAAGGTAATTTTGTATAAAGTATATGGGGCATAATTGGTACCTAGCATCATATGTGAGTTTCTCTCTTCCTCTTTCCCTGCCTTGCAATCACAAATGGATCTATCTATCTATCTATCTATCTATCTATCTATCTATCATCTATCTATCACCTATCATCTATCTATAATGGATATATATATATATATATACATATATGTACAATCACAAATGGATCTATCTATCTATCTATCTATCTATCTATCTATCTATCTATCTATCTATCCATTTGGAAAAGCTATAAATTAAACCAAATCTCCTATTATTATTTCATGCAACATCTCCCTGATTACCAGCCCATTTCGCACTGGTTCTTTCCATTTGTGGCCAAGCATATTTTTCAAAAACAAACAAACAAACAAACAAACAAACAACTATACCATTCCTAGTCCCATGTGCTTCTTCAGAACTAAACCACTGCCTCACTGAAAGGTATTTACCTTGTTTCCTTGAGAACATTAGGTTAGCTTATGTGACAGTCTTATTAGTGTACAACATTAATTTTGACTACTATTTAGCTTCATTTGGTGATAGGGGTACCTTTGGCTTGGAGAGATCTTGTATTTCCTTACCCCCATCACAAGGACAGGTTTTATCACTGTCATATAAGAAGTTTGGCTACTCCATGGCTGCCATTTGGAGACATCCCATGGAGAGAAAACATGGAGATACAGAGGGTCCCTGGTGCTTGTCTGGAGCTGTTCATATCTTCACAGCTGGGATGCAAGACCTGTGAAAGATTAAGGCAGCCAAAAGACTTCAGCTCTGTCCCCTAATTTCATCTAGACAAGTCACTAGGATACAACCTTTCATTAGAAAGCAACCTTTCAGTTTTCCACCTTAATATCAGATTAACATGTGAATTACACCTAGCAGACTACATGCTAAATCATGGTTATTTATTTATATTATTTTGTTATATATAATTAATTTTTGTGTGTATGTGTGTGGAAATCAGAAGACACCTTGTGGGAGTAGGTCAACCCTTTCTATCATGTGAGTCTTGGGGATCAAACTGAGTTTGTCAGGCCTGGCAACAAAATATTTTACTGCCTGAGCCATGTCACCAGCTCTTACCTGATTTTTTTAAAGGCAGAGTCTTACTTAGTTTTTTTTTAATGGCAAGATCTCACCAACCCAGACTGACCTTGAACTTGTGGCAACTTTTTCTTCCCTCTTCCTGTCCCCCTTCACTCTATTTCTACCTGCCTTCTTTCCTTCTATTCTTTCTCCCTTCTTCCTTTTGGGTTGCTAGTGATGGAGCTCAGGACTTCATGCATGCAAAATACTTTACCACTGAGCAGGAATTTCAGCCCTGTGCCGCTCCTTGATAATCATTTCCAAACAAATATTTTCAAGTAAACGTATAAGAAAAATCACATCAAGTAGTAGATGATTTATAAGCAAATGTAGATGTCTGGGGACACTATTATGAAAATTTGAGTTAAAGATATTCAGAGTAGAGTCTGCCTTTAGAAAATGTATCACGGAAAATTTCATAAAACTGTGAGATTAAGAATCGTGAATCACACCCCTGCCCTGGCAATGGGCAAAAGACACTTTGTTGTTAGTGTTCTTGTATCAGTTAGGGGCATAGTAGGTGGCAGTCCTACTATGTTCATCCTAGCTTGATGCCTGGTTTGGTGGCCAAAGCTGTCTTATGCCTAGGACTCATAAAAATCAAATCTAGCCTGGGAAGAAGAAGCCAGAGACCTGCTGATCAGCTTGCCACCCACAGACCTGGCTTCCAGTGTACAGTACAGGTAGACCTAGCTAGACACCCATTTGCTGCCATGCCATGCAGAATGGATGGAGGATGTCACCCAGGGGCCCTCCAGCCTGCCAGCCTGCAGTGGGAGCCACCACAATGTACAAATATGTGGTGGACAGATGGGAGAGAAAGAAGTGGAGCAGCTTGAGCTTTATGACGAGAGATGGAACTAGAGACTCGAGGGTGGAGAGTGGGGTCAGCCCCACTACCACCCAGCCAGAGCTGCCACTGAGGGCTGTATGTGAATCTATGGCTGTGCAGTAGCAGGAGATGGTATTGATGTCCACTCATATCACCCTTAGAGAACATTGGGATGTCCCTAGTCAGGATGGCTGCTGGGGATCATGTAGATGTCCAGATGTAGAACTGGACCTCCCCCAGCTCGCCCTCGTAGTGCAAATAAGGGAGAGCTGACCAGCTCTGTTACACACTACAGCTCCAACGATGAGATGTTTTCTATGCTTGGTTTTATTGTTTGTTGTTTGTGAGTTTGGTTTCTTTAGGGGGAGAGGTTGCAAGGGCAAAGGGTGGATATGAAGAAACAGGGTGATGAGTGGGACTGGGGTGTATGATGTGAAACTCAAAGAATCAATAAAAAGTTTTTTAAAAAAGAATTGCGAGCAGGGAGATGGTGGCACACGCCTTTAATCCCAGCACTCTGGGAGGCAGAGGCAGGCAGATTTCTGAGTTCAAGGCCATCCTGGTCTACAGAGTGAGTTCCAGGACAGCCAGGGCTACACAGAGAAACCCTGTCTCGGGGAAAAAAAACAAATCCAAAAAACCAAAAAAAAAAAAAAAAAAAAAAAAAAAAAAAAGAATTGTGACTCTATTTTACATGCAATCCAGTGCTTTATCCGCTATTAAAAGTGTGAGAAAAATCTTGTCCACCTATTAGTTACCAATAAAGCCTCTGTAAAACATGAGGCAATTATGCCCTATCCATCCAGCTATACCCCATAAATATATACAATTATAACCCGCCATTTAAAAATACAACAAAACTTTAAAGAGTTCTCAATGAAAATTTAAAGTCAGCAAGCACTTAAACAGTAAAGCTATGCCAGTGACCAAAAGTTCATTAGACACATGGATGAGATTAAAAAAAAAAATTGGTTTCAGGCCAGCATATGCTTTGTAAAAAGGCCTTCCTCTAAAATAATTCCAGAATTTGGTCCTCTATGCTCCTTCCTGCAGCAAGAGTGAGCATAAAAGGTGGATGTTGCATAGGTCCTGGGTTTCATATGAAATCCTCTAGGACTTTCTTACTGCACCTCACCTACTCCTCTGTCTCCCTGTGGTCCTGTTCTCTTACTGAGCTCTGGCCTTCGTTCACTGTCTTTTAAAAACATGTCTACTTTTACAGCCAATCACTTCTAGTTTCTCACATCTTCTCAAGTCTTCACCTAACTGGCTTCTTCCTTTCCTTTGGATCCCAGCAAAAACATCACTACTTCCGAGATGTTCTCCCAGGTTTCTCAGTTTACTGCCCATAGTCCTTGTCTATCACCTGGCCCTGTTTGTTTCTCAAATGGAGCATGTCACAGTGTAACTTATCTTGGTCATTTGTTTGGAATCATCTTTACGTTGTGTCCTTTCCTAGATTGCATAGTCTCCCCTGCATTTGTTTTTCGTATGTAATGATCTGCCCTAAAACCTATAGGTCTTCTCATCACTTATTTAATTATGCATGATTTTGTGAGTTAGCCAGTTGATCTGGGCTTGTGCATACATGTGCTGTCAGCCTGGGCCAGCTGAGACTGGCTGGTTTATTATGGCCTCTGTGGAGAGGGCTGGATCATAGGGGCCTTCTCTGCCTGTGCTCCTGCCCTCTAGTAGATTCACCAGAGACAGAGTCACCTGGTAGCTATTGTGTTCCAAGAGCTTGGCCTCTAAGTAAGGAATTGAAGCATCACTTCTGCTGCATACCTTTGGTCTAACAAGTCAAAGACCAGCCGAAGTTCAAGGGTACAGAAATAGACTCTACCACACCACTGGAGGGGTTACAGAATGTTGGTGGCCACCATTGCATGTTAGCACTGTCTCACCAGATCACAGCTTCATGGGAATAGGGCCTTGCTCCTGCTCCATAGACTGGTGTTTGGAAAATACTACTCCAAAGCCTGGGACTGGGCTATATTCTGGTCAATCCCATATCCAATTCTCACTTTGGTTTAAGTTATTCAAGATGTGGCAATTCTGCCTTTCCCATTAACCTCCTCTGGAATGCAACCACCAACTGAGAAACTGTCGCTTTAGAGAAAAATTACCCAAGCTGGAATGGCAGCAGGGGAAGGGGTAATATGAGAAACTTCAAATTAAAGAGTGAAGCCGAAAATCTGTCAAGCTCTGTAAGATAAAAATCTCCTTGAAAGGGCACATCTGCCAAGACTACACTTTCAGAGGCAGTCCTGGCTGGAAACAAGATCAGGGCAGCACTCCTGGCTCCTCCCATCCAGGCCTGGGAGACAGTGGAGGGATTTTGATTGAACTAAATTGGATCCCAAAAAGCTGGGTCTCTACTGCCTATCTTTAAAAGAAGATAAGGAAAAGAACTCTGTTGAGATGGCGAGTGATTTTGGCAAGATCAGCTTCATCCATCCCTCTGTGGGCTTGGATTAGGCTCTAAGAAGTGCTTCCTCTCCTCTAACCTTGGATGCTTCAAAGTCTACTCCACTGAGATTTACTCCATGTTTCAGAAGTAAGTTTCTAATTTAGCCAGTCCTTCAACAAGCATTTAGAGCCCGTCTGCTGTTTTGTCAGTGTTGTGCTAGACACCTTAGGGACAGAAAAAAAAAGTAGGCTCTGTTTCAGAGAGCTTCTAAGGGACATATTGTACCCAAGCAAATAATGCTGTCTGCTGGCAATCTTTGTTACAGCTGCAGCCATGCGTCTTTTCTTAAGAGAGGATTTGAAGAGTACCGCTCCGAGATGCCTGTCACAACTAATCCTTATTGAGCAAGTCAAACACAGAGACATTCTGCTCAGGGCGTTATTTTGTTTTCTTTTGCTGTGTGTGTGTGTACATGTGTGTGTATGTGTGTATGTGTATACATATGTGTGTATGCTTGTGTGTGTGGTTGCATGCATATTTGTATGCAAGTGTGTGGAGCTCAGAGGAAGATGTCTGCCTTAGTTCATGTCCGCCTATTTTCATGAAACAGGGTCTCTCATTGAACCCAACTGAGCTAGAGTGGCTGTCCAGAGAACTCTGGGAATCCACCTATCACAATCCCACCCCGACCCCAGCACATGGGTTACATATGCAAGCTATTTCATTCAACTTTTACATGGGTGCTGAGAATCCAAAGTCAGGTTCCTATTCATGTACAGCAAACAGTTTACCCACAAGCCATCTCCACAGCCCTCTAGTTTGGACCTTTTCTTGATCTCCTCCTCCTCCTCCTCCTGTTTCTCCTTAAGATGGGGTTTCATTTAATGGGTCAGGCTGACCTGGAACTTTCCATAATCTTCCTACCTCTGCCTTCTGAATGCTGGAATTGCAGGTATGCACCACCACATCCTGTTTTATTATGCCCTGTTTATGTTATTATGCAATAGGATCGTTTTTTATCAGTCCTCTCTTGAAATGTGTGCTTTTAGTATTACTGAAGCTTAAAGTTATAGGACCCATTCATGATCACAGCAGGATTTTGACAAATGTTTGTATAAGTACTCTTATTCCATGCCATAGTTTAAATGTATTATTTCATTCAGTCATTACTACAAACTTTGGAGGTACCTATAGTTTTATATATATATATTCACATACCAGGAAACTGGGGCACAAGGAGAGTAAGTTGTTACCCAAGAACAGGTAGGTCAGAGTGACCCCAGATTTCCTCATAATTTCAGTAACTTGCAGTGTACCTTGTACTTTTTTTGTTCTGTGTTGCTGACCTGCTTCAGAGGAGGAGGACAGCTCTTGACGCATCCAACTAGAAGTGCATCCAAGACACATTCAAATGGGTGGCGTGCTGTTTCCACAAACCTTTCTGCACTGACCCTGACTCCATGCAGAGTCGACCTGTCAAGAATTCCATTCCTCTTACTGCCCTAAATCCCCTCCTTGCTAGAATCCTGACAAGTCATCTCTTTTGTCCTGCCTTTAGATAAGAACAGCCTACAGAAACCCTTCCTTGCCTCTTTGTCTGTCATGATCTTCCCCCTCTAAGTGGGCTGCCCGGGGGCCAGGGCACAGAGCCAAGGAGAGGGAAGGAGACACCAGAATCCAAGCTGCCTTAGGAACCTTCCTTAAAGGCTCCTGAGAAAAGAGATTCTGGGCAACTTACACATAGGAATGTGCCCTGAATCCAGCAGCCTCCAATCAGCTTTATTTTGAACAAATTAAAACTGACTGCAGAAGAAGGAAAGGGGCCCAAAAAAGCCCCACCCTAACGCTTTTTTGGACATCACACTCAGTTTCTATCTGAGCAGCTTCCAGCTGGAGTGGCTCCATGGATGACCTCAGCTCCCAGCCTGTTCTACCTAGGACAAAGCTGAAGCCCAGCGGGCCAGCAACTGCTACAAGGTCATTTGTTCTTTAGTAGCAGGTCCAGGCCTACTACAATCCTACAGTCCTTTTCAACTGATATACAGCAAAGGTTCCTGTCTTCAGACCCTCGGCGACCATCTTTTACATATTTGTGTTGTCTGTGTCATTAATTGCCTAACACTTTCCTGAAGTGGACAAGTATTAGGGACAAAACTGATTGACAAAGGACGTCTTGTAAATCACCAGTTCACCTCAGTTTTCCATTTTTCCCTAATAAATGCAAAAAAAAAAAAACCCCAGTAAGCTTGTATCATTTTACACTCCACTGGCAGGATACCATCTGCTTTCTTGGAAACAAAGTTGTAAGGTGAACCATGATGGGTGTCTGTGATGGTTAATGTTATAAACTTGACACAGGTGGTGGTGGTGCACCCCTTTAATCCCAGCACTTGGGAGGCAGAGGCAGGTGGATTTCTGAGTTTGAGGCCAGCCTGGTCTACAGAGTGAGTTCCAGGACAGCCAGGGCTATACAGAGAAACCCTGTCTCAAAAAACAAACAAACAAACAAAAACTTGACAGGGTCTAAAATCACCTAAAAGACACACCTCTGGGTGTGTCTGTGAAGGAGTTTCTACACTAGGTTAATTCACGTGGGCAGCCCGCTGTAACTGTGGGTGGAAGCCTTCCGCAGGCTGGGGTCCTAGACTGAATAAAAAGGAGAAGTGAACTGATCACCTACATTCATTGCTCTTCCTGCTTCCTGACTCTAGATGCAACGCCACCAGACATCTCCAAGTCCTGCTGCCACGCTTCCCTTGGCACGTTAGACTGCATTCTCAAACTGAGCCTTTCATTCCTTCAGTTGCTTTGGTCAACAAGAAAGTAACTAACATAAGGGCAGAAGAACCCTGAGTTCAAATTTCTCCTGTGGTATGGACCAACTGTGACATCATGCGTGAGTTCCTCCACCTTTCTCAGCTGGGAAATGGAGGTGAACTGCCTCTGCATTCTTTAGAGTTGTCAGAAGAACGAAAGAGAGGGATACTCGTTAGTCATTCAAACAAGCTAAACAGGCTGTGTTCATTATTGCTCCCTTATGAGTATTATTATATTAGCACGTTCAGAGAAACCATTTCTTCAGTTGCTCATGTCCTGGGTGCTGGTCCAACTCCTTTCTTGATGGGCTGTATCTGGGCAAATCCCTTATTTCCTATACTTGCCTTTAGGGCCAAGGAAGCGTTGAACGGCTAGCCTCCTGAGATTAGGGCCCTTTACATGAATCAGGGGTACATTTTTGCCATAAATAACTCAGTACTCCTTTTCTTTTTTTTCTCCCCCCTTTATTTAGTCTCTGCATTTAAACATCTCAAGGAGGTGCTGGCTAGCCCATCACTTAATACATACTAATCCCTGCTGGATCCTAGGAGTCTCTTGCTTTCCTTGCATCTGGGACTTTCTACCTCCAGTTCCCCATCACCCATTGCTACACACCTCCGTTCAGTTTCCTGACTCTCTGAAGTTTTCCCCCACCCACCTTTTCCTGAATCTAAACCTGTACACTTTTCCCCTCCCAGGTCCCTCCCTGTATCTCCTGTGATTATTTTGTTCCTCCTTCTAAGTAGGGCTGAAGCATCCACACTGTGGTCTTCATTCTTCTTGAGCTTCATATGGTCTGAGTTGTATAGTGGGTATTCTGAGCTTTATTCCTTTTTTTTCTTACACTCGCTGCGGACCGCACCCCTAACCGCCAGGAGACATGCACCCATGGCCGCTCCCATCCCGTTCCAACTGCAGGTGATGGCCAGGTATGGGCCCGAAGCTCCAGCGCCATCCATTTTCAGGGCTAGTTGATTCGGCAGGTGAGAGTTGTTATACACTCTTTAGCGGATTCTGACTTCCATGGCCACCGTCCTGCTGAGTTTTACTCCTAATATCCACTTCTCAGTGAATACATACCGTGTGTGTTCTTTTGTGACTGGGTTACCTCACTCAGAATGATATTTTCTAGTTCTATCCATTTGCCCAAGAGAGAACCTGTAGGGACCATATCCAGAGGTCCCCAGTTGAGGGACGGGGCCACTCACCCATCTCAAAAAAAAATATTAACAGAGAATTGTTCCTGTCTAAAAGAAATACCAAGTGTAGAGCAGAGACTGAAGGAAAGGCCATCCAGAGTTTGCCCCATCTGGGGATCCATCCCATATGCAGTCACCAAACCCAGACACTATTGTGGATGCCAAGAAGCGCTTCCTGACAGGAACCTGATATGGCTGTCCCCTGAGAGGCTCTGCCAGACACTGAAAAATACAGAGGAAGGATATTCAGATGCTTACAGCCAATCATTGGACTGAGCATGGGGTTCCCAATAGAGGAGTTAGGGGAAGGACTGAAGGAGATGAAGGGATTTGCAACCCCATAGGAAGAACAAGAATATCAACTAACCTGCTCCCCCAGAGCTCCCAGGGACTAAACCACTAACTAAGGAGTACACATGGAGGGACCCATGGCTCTAGTTGCTTATGTAGCACAAGATGGCCTTATCTGGCATCAATGGGAGGAGAGGCCCTTGGTGCTTTGGAGACTCAGTGCTCCAGTATAGGGGAATGCTAGGGCAGTGAGGTAGGAATGGGTGGGTAGATGTGGGGGGTCCCTCATAGAAGCAGGGGGAGGGGGAGGGAATGGGGGTTTCTGGAGGAGAAACTGGGAAGGAGGATAACATTTGAAATGTTAATAAATAAAATAACCAATATAACAAAACAACATAAGAAAAGAATACATACTCCTCTTTCAGAGGATGGGAATTGGATTCTTAGCATGGATGGGTGGCTCACAAACAAATATAACTCCAGGTCCGGGGACCCCAACCTTCTGGCATCTACAAGAACCTGAGCTTACATGCCCCCTTCCCACACACACTCACCTGCAAACACATATATACACATAAAATGATAACTAAAAATAAATCTTTAAAATGGTCAAATAAACGTTTGGACCTGTAATTTATTGATGACAAATAAAGTCTTGCACATCTGTGTGCCTATGCGTGCTTGTGTGTGTGCATGTGTGTGCATGTGTGTACATGTGTGTGTACATTTGTGGTGTCATTCAGAGTACTTGTGTACCAGATACAACTTAAGAATCGTAACTAATTGTGGTAGTTTGAATATGCTTGGCCCAGGGAGTGGCATTCCAAGATGTCAAGAGTTCCCGCCTCCTGCATCCTTCTCTGAGTTCTCCCAAGGGAAACCTCTGAAACCCAACTGTGCTTTTAGTCTCTCTATAGGCACATTCAACTTATTAGCTGGTGTTAGCATGATACTGTTCATTTTATTCTTCTCATTGTTTGTTTGTGGTGTGTGTGTGTGTGTTTCTTTATAATAAATACTCTTTACTATTTCTGGCTTGCCACCTCCAGTCATGTATTAGGCTGCCAGCCCCATTGTTCTGGGCTCATGGGATTTATCCTAGTCAATGATTTGTAAGAATAAAGCCTGTGAATTACTTCTGGTTCTGACCACTGAGTTTTTCTGTGAAAAATTTCTATAATTCTTTGATCTGGGCTAACCATAGGTAATATTTAAGATATAGCTGGTCTGTCTTTGTTATTGAGAGACCACAATGGGCAGATGGGCCAGCCACTATCTTAAAGGCATCCAGATTGGTAAAGGAAATATTTTTATTTATGAGACATAATTATCTATGAGATAAATCTCAAAGAATCTCTAAGATGATTAGAAATTATTAGTCAGTTTTATAAGTTTTAGTATTGTAAGTCAGTTTTACAGTTTTGCACAAGGCAAATATACAAAGCCATATAAACTATATTTCTAAATACCAGCATCAAATGGTTGGAATTAAAGTTTAAAAATAGTAATATTTATAACACCAGAGAATGATACTCAGCAAATGAAATACTGATGCACACAATAACAGGGATTATTATCATAGGCCTCATGCTAAGTGAAAGGAGTCAGACCCCAGAGATACATTGCACTGATGTGAGATTATAGCAAAGGGTAAGCTATACTGATGGAGAACAGATCAGCAGTTGCAGGGTTCGTGGGTGGGACAAGGAGCTGATTACAGGGAATCCCCTTAAAGAAACTGGGGTGTGTCACAGAACTGCCCTGTGTCCTGATTATGGTAGTGGTTACATAGCTATGTGCATTTATTGAAGCTTACAAGATTGTATATTATGAAGGGTGGGTTCTATTGTATGTGAATTAGACAACAGGTGGGTAAAAATAATGTGCTTATTTTATGAGCTTGGTATACCTTCCAATTTTTCTTAAATCTCTCTCTCCCTCCCTCCCCTCCCCCCATTTTAACTTAATTCCTTAGGAATCAGTGCTTCCCAGAGATAGTGTTCTATCTCCCTCTCTCTTCCTCCTCCGCCCCCCTCTCTCTTTCTGTGTGTGTGTGTGTATGTGTGTGTCTGTGTGTGGTGTGTACTCACGTACTCACATACTTGGATGCACTCGCACATGCCATTTGTGTTTCTGTCTATCTACTGAACTGAAGTTTCTAAAGAAGGGGAAATCACCCATATTCAAATAATTCCTCCATCTCTGCCTCAGCATGAGTCACCCTTTTGTTAATAGGAGACAGGAAGCGACTTAGAAGGCCTTTTAGCATGAAATGCTTATCCTGCCTCAGACTTCAGTGCCAATCTCACATCTGTTTCCCACTAATCATACCTACTACGGCATCAGTCTAACCCTCCCAGATAATTTCTTGTGTGAAGCAGTCAATTGGCCCTGTCATATGTCCTGGTGTCCACAGATCCACAGATGAGGGGGAGGATGGGGAAAGTGGGTGGTCTGATCCAGAGGTGAGTGGGATAGCAATTCTTTGTATCTTTGTAGCTCTCTCTCTCTCTCTCTCTCTCTCTCTCTCTCTCTCTCTCTCTCTCTCCTCCACACCCGTGTGTGTGTGTGTGTGTGTGTGTGTGTGACAGGATGTATCTCACTGATCTAGAACCTAGCATGTAGGCTAGGTTGATTTGAGTTCCTGAGGTACACTTGTTTCTACCCTCTTTTCCCAGTGTTATGATCCCCAGCAGGAGCCACCAAGCCTGGCAGGTTTTTACTTTAGTTTCCAAAATCAGTCAGGCCCTCATGCTTGCAATGCCAACACCTTACTGACTGAGCTATCTTTCTAAGCCTCCTTTTGTAATATTTTATACTATGAATTCTGGTAATCCCATTTTATAGGAAAGGGCTTAAAGTTTGCAGATCCTTAGTACTTTCCTTGAGGAACCTTGAGCTATGTCTATTTGCCATTAACCAGTTCAAGGTATAGAAAAATGCTCAACATCCCAGACCATCCTGCTGTACTCTCTCACTCCATAACTCCCTCCCATCATTTGATTGTGACCACAGATGTATGTGGCCTGTTCTTAAACCTTACATAAATGTTATTATGGTGTATACTCTTAAATTTGCTTTTGTTTTGCTGTTTCATGTAAGACTCATCTATTGTATATACCAGATTTTTTTTGCTGTGCAATATTCTATTGTAAGATAATTACATAGCTCATTTACCTGTTGTCACATTAGTTAACAATGTAATTTTTTGTTTTTTGTTTTGTTGAGACAGGGTTTCTCTGTATAGCCCTGGCTGTCCTGGAACTCAGTCTGCAGACCAGGTTGGCCTCAAACTCAGAGATCCACCTGTCTTTGCTTCCCAAGTGCTGGGATGAAAGACATGCACCATCACTGTGTGGCTGTGAACAATGAATTTTTATATCTTTTGACTGCTATAAATGAAGCTGTTATGTATGCATCTTTTGGTTAACATAAACAATCCTTCTTTGGAGTATATTTCCAGGGGTAGATTGGTGGGTTATAGATGTGTCTCTTTGGCTTTCGTAGGGATTGCCAACCAGCTTTCTAAAGAGATTACATTCTTCTGTGTTCCTATCAGCAATGTGTGGGAGTTCCTGTGGCTCTCGTCTAGTTAGTACTAAGTTATTATCAGTGCTTTAGTTCTGACATTATGCTAGCTACATGGTTGTATCACAGCATGGTTTTAATTCCTGCCTTCATATTTATATATCTCCTGTGCTCCAAGGAGGAGAATTTCTGGTTGGTCTGAGAGGTGTGGTTAGGAGTTACAATTATTGGTGGTGGGCTGGTGGAAAAACCTATTTCATTAGGGGAGAACATTTAGCAATTATCCCAGTATTGTAATCCCAAAGACAGAGTATTCATTATGTGTTTTCCTGAAGGCTGATTCCACAGAGGAAGCTTTCCATTGCCTAGCATACTCATTCCTCCAGCAGACTGTACTTGAGTTATAGACACAATATATCCCTCTCTTAGATACATAGGCTACTCTTATGCCTTTTCTGGGTCTGAGCTGCTTAGACATTTCCAGTAATTTGACTTCCAAGTGACAGCATGTCAGTGTAACTACTGCTCCCATGATGTGTTGGCCAGTTGAAAGAGAAAGTTGAAAATATGGACAAAAGTGCTAAGTTTATCAAGATGAAGGAACCCAAATCAGATGGTCGACTTTTCTTTGGCTTGTGGATGGCCCTGTTTAAAGAGCTTGATCTATCAGCACAACATCCTCCATCCCCAGTATATCAATTATGCCACTCGCTGATGACCAAGAGCTTGCTGGTTGATTCTTGGCAATCTCTCAGAGAGGGAGGGGTGGGGAGGGCCATTGGATGTTCACCTGAGATTCCAGTCTCTCCTCCCAGCCAAAAGTAGGCAACTCTGCCCTAATTGCAATTGCTGCTGAAGTATCAAGGCTGAGGAAGACTAAATGAAGGACAGTCTATGTAAGAGGCTATGTGGAAGTCATCATCTCTGCAGGGTGAGGACATTCTAGTGCAGTGGCTGTGGGGTCACTCACTCATTGCTCTCTCAACACTCATGCTCTGTAAGTAAGCCTGGTGCACTCATTGATTTCCCTGGAGGAACTGTGGTGGAACTGTAGTTTGTCTATCACTGGGAACTTAGGAAGAAGGAGTAGACATTGTTTATGTCTCTCCAGGGAAGGTATTCTTGCAACCCTTTAAGCACACCCCCCCTCCCAAGAAAAGCTAATACATTAAGGAGGAGCTACCAAGCATTTTATCGTGTAGTTCCTCAGTTCTGTCCTGATTTGTGCTGGGAAAATAATAGAGAATCCCGAGTTTAGGTCCTGATTGAAGTCTTATTTTCTGGGTTCATTCTGAACAGCCCTACCTATATCCGAAATCCGTGATAGCCCAAGAGAAGAGTCATTACTGGAGCAGAAAAGTAGCCATCAGGAACTTTGCAGTCCCTGAAGCATAAAAATGGATATTGCAGTGTGAATGGGGACTGTGCCACTTGCTACTTGTACAATGTTTGCATGTAAATTGGTATTATGAATGGCCAATTTCACATCACCAGTGAATTGCATAACCTAATATGTATCCCCAAAAGATTTGCTAGGATAAAAATTAGTTGATATAGGAAGTATAAAAGCACCTAACAGGTAATAGGTACTTAGTGACTATTGTGGATTTAATATTCAAAATAGGAGGAGCAGCTAGAACCTCTTCAGAAAAATATGGCACATCTACTCTATGAATAACTACTCAAAATATAAAGGAAGGAAGTACTGATATAGTACACATAACTTTGATTAGTCTGAGAAGAATTATGGCAAATGAGAAATCCTAAAAGGACTGCATTTATGTAACATCTTAGTAATGTCAAAATTTTAGGAATGAAGAAAAGTTTAGAGGTTGCCAAGGTTTCAGGATAGAAATATAGGTGAGGAAAGAATGGTGTCTTAGTCAGGGTTTCTATTCCTGCACAAACTTCATGACCAAGATGCAAGTTGGGGAGGAAAGGATTTATTCAGCTTACACCTTGCACATTGCTTTTCACCAAAGGAAGTCAGGACTGGAACTCAAGCAGGTCAGGAAGCAGGAGCTGATGCAGAGGCCAAGGAGGGATGTTACTTACTGGCTTGCTTCCCCTGGCTTGCTCAGCCTGCTCTCTTATAGAACCCAAGACTACCAGCCCAGGGATAGCACCACCCACAATGGGCCTTCCCACCCTTGATCACTAATTGAGAAAATGCCCCACAGCTGGATCTCATGGAGGCATTTCCTCAAGGGAGGCTCCTTTCTCTGTGATAAGTCCAGCTTGTTTCAAGTTGATACACAAAACCAGCCAGTACAGATGGGTACGATTATAAAAGGACAATATGAAGGATTCTGCAGTGACTAAAATGTTTGGTGTTGTAACTCTAATGCTGGATAGACAGTGATATAATTGCATAGACATAAACAACACACATGAGGGTACAAAGAAAATTAGTGAAGTCCCATGGAGATCTATGGGTTGCTAATAGTCTGGCTGTGACTGTATTATACTTTTTGTAAAATGTTACCTCTGGGGAAAATCTGGATGAAAGGTACATGTGATCAATCCCCCTCTTGACTTCAAATAAATGTACAATTATCTAAAAATTTCAATTAAAAGTATCCCTGTATTACATATTATGAAAAGTTGTAAAAAAAAGTGGTTTTTAATAACAAGTTCAGTTTAATCATTGAAAATAAAGAAGAAATGTACTGTCTTATTAAATCTATTTATAGAGTTCTGGATCAATCTTGACTTGAGAAATATTAAATTGTGGGTATGAGGGAAGAGGAAATTGCAGGTTGAATGAAGGAGATATGATAGATTTTAGCAGTTGTCTCCCTTGCTCTTGTATTTTCTATCATTTCTCTAGCTTTCTACTCTCTTTAGATGCTAGAGACTCTTAGGAACCCTAATTTTCAAGGAAAGGAAACTAGGGAGAAACTAAGTCACATTCAATTGTTTCTGTCTTGATTAATTTATGCATTTACTTAATTTCTTCTCTGTCCCTTCTGCCTACCTCCTGTTTGTTACTTGCCCTAGAATAATGATTTATGTGTAGAGCAGCAGTTCCCAATCTCCTTTGCGGGCTGCATATCAGATATCCTACATATTAGATATTTACATTATGATTCACAACAGTAGCAAAATTACAGCTGTGAAGTAGCAAATGAAAATAATTTTATGGTTGTGGGTCACCACAACCTGAGGAACTATACTAAAGGGTCACAGCATTAGGAAGGTTAAGAACCACCAGTCTAGAGTAAACATACACATCAAATCCAATGAAAAAATTGTAAAAAAAGATTGCCGGTTAGGATAATGACTCTTTAATAGTGAAATGTCCAGCACCTTGGTGATTAGAGATAGGGAATCTTCCTTGGTCCTGTATAAATAGCTAAGCAGAGCCCCATCCCCACTTGCTTTAATTTAATCCACATACACAGCTCACCCTTTCCCAAGTGTATGTTACAAAATTTACAAAATGGATCTTTCATTCTAAGTGTATATATATAATGGGAGGTGAAATTGTTACAAACACAAATGTGATCTCAGCTTTTGGCTAATGATGGGAAATTCTGTCTTCTAAAGTCATTATCTTCTCTCTTCTATCCTGGGAAATCCCTTTAAAATATTTTACCTGGTTGTGGCAATATTAAAGGATTTCTTTGTCCGACTTTAAATGGCTCTCTGTATAGCAATAATTAACTTGAATTCAGATTTATGTAAAATGCAATAAAATGAACTCGATATTTTAATTATAGGCAAACCAATTTTCATACCTTGGAGTGCACAGGATTAAAAATAGAGGTCAATACTCTACTTCCCATTACTTTATTGTTCAGTTTAGATTAAATATTGGGGTAATGTTTTAAAATAGTATCCAAATATGGCTTTTCTTTTTGGTAAGTAATTTTATTAAAGGAAAAGACAGAGGAAGTGGAGGAGGAGGATAGAGAGGAAGAGGATTACTTACTTTTCTATAAAGATTTTACTATGAGATGTCAAAATCTTGGAAAAAAATCTTATCTTGGATAAAGCAGGAATATTACATAGGATAAAAGACTCATTGCTCAGCCTTGAGTTTAAACTGGTTTCAAAAATCTCCTTCACACTAGTCTTTCTAGCTAGGCCAGCAGGTGGGTACATATAGGCTTTATATTTTCCACAGGATTGCCCAAATTGGACTCTTTCATATTGGAAAGCAAAATTTAGGGAATTTCTGGGGTGTCAATATTTGTTACGTTGGCAATCAAGATTAACAATCACAGGGCCAGGAAGATGGCTCAGGTAGGTGGTGAAGGTACTTGTTATGCAAACACACAGAAGGATCTGAATTGGGACTCCATCAAGGTGGCACAAGCCTGTAATTCCAGTACTTGGGAGGTAGAGATAGGAGGTGTCCCTGGGGCTTGTTGGTCAGCCACTCTAGCAGACTCAGTGAACTTAATTAAGCTCCAGATTTTTTGGTGACAGACCATATTTCAGATAAGTTAGAGACTGAGGAAGACACTTGACGTTGACTGCTTGTTCACACACACACACACACACACACACACACACATACACACACACACACATTCATTTTGGATTAAGACGAGACTGGAAGGGTCACTAATACCCTTCCATACCTCTTCCACTGTGCAAGGGCCCAATGAGATGGTGCTCCCTATGAACCAGGAAGTGGATCTTTGCCAGGCATAGATTCTTCCATGCCTTGGTCTTGGACTTCCAAGTCTTTAAAAACAGGAGAAACATATTGCTCATAAATATCCCAGTATGTAGTAATTGGTATAGCAGTACAGTCCAAACAAGGGTGTTTGATTGTGGAGAAGCAATGAAAGTAGGAAGGACAAGAACACATAGGAAGGACAAGACCACAATGGAAGCAAGATAAACACAGATCAGCCTTCCAGTTTTGAAAGCTGAAACTGGACAGAGGGAGGAAGAAATGCAAATATTGTCTTATTTCCTCCTTCTCACCCTATAAATGGTACTGGTGAAGAAGGGAGGTGTAGTAGAAACACTGATAAGTTAGGAGAAATGAAGTGACCACCTCAAGAGATATATCCAGGATTAATAATCCATCTCAGAGGAACCTCCCACAGTACCAAACTGCCTCCTCCTTAACGAGGGAAAAGTAGTCACAGCCGTGGAGAGAATCATCTCCTCAGCCTTGTCAGTGTGCATGCTCTAGAACCTGTTCTGTCCCTGCCTTGGTTAAGCAGGGGGTGCCAGGAAATCGTGATTACTCCTTAGCTACTGGCTGGTAGCACTGGCGGATAAATATCCTAGTTCCCACACCCCTCTGGTGAGCAGACCCTGATATGTATGCTCTATGCCATCTTCCACACTTCCCTGCGGACTGTGAGCTCTAGTTGCCCACAGCGATAATATGTTCGACAGTGCCCTGATTACCTACCGTTCCATCCCTTCCCTGGCTCAGCTCCCCTCTCCATTCTTGGTGTTTTTGGGAATCACTACTTAAACAAATGCCTTGTATTAGAATATTTTCCTGAGTGGCTAGTCCTTGGGCACACAGCAGCGGGGAAGGGAGCCCTAACTAAGTCAGGGTAGAAAATGAATGGAAGAATGGCCCAAGATAAGCCAGGCATGGAGGTGCATTTTAGCATTACTAACATTTAGGACGCGGAGGCAGCAGGTTACAGATTCTAAGTCACCATTGCTGCATAGTAAGAGTCTGTCTCAAAAACACCAAGAAAAAAAAAAGGTTTGGATTAGGTCAGCAAACTGTTCCTATAAGGAACTACAGTGACTAGTTCAGGCCTTCTGAGACACATATGGCTTTCGATGATACTTGGACATTTCTTTTTCTGTTTGTTTGTTTTGTTTTGTTTTGTTTTGTTTTTCTGAGACAAGGTTTCTCTGTGTAGCCCTGGCTGTCTTGGAACTCACCTGTAGACCAGGCTGGCCTCAAACTCAGAAATCTGCCTGCCTTTGCCTCCCAAGTGCTGGGATTAAAGGCATGTTCCACCACTGCCCTGCTCTTGAGGATATTTAAAAAAAAATACAAAACAAAACAAAAACCCCAACTCTTTAAAATTATTCTTATTTTATGGGAGGGCATAGAAAATAGGTCATACCATAGTTGCCCATCTATGAACCTATGAAGGGTAAGAAGGACTTTGTCTTCAAAAAAATTTCTTTTCAATTCCAATGCTTAACATTCTGCTTCTCAACATGCACATGGGTTTATTTTCAAGTTTCCTTTGGAAGACACCCATTCAAACAAGATGAAAGGAACCAAGCAAAGAATATTTAACTGTGAGTTTAAGCTTGGATGGCCCCGGAAGAAAAGCTAGTAAGGAAAACAATAAGGTACAGAGATGTTTGTAAGAATGATCTCATAGTACTAACACTGGTAGATTATCAAATTCTCTCCAGGTCTTGGCACTAGCTCTGCTCCTTTGTACAACAGGATAACTTTTGGTAAGTTACCTGACATAGCTAAACCTCAACTTCCTCATCTGAAAAGTAAGAATGTTGATGCTAGTGATATATATATATATATATATATATATATATATATTATATATATGGGTCACTGTGACACTTGCCTACACATAGTAGGAACATCTTAAATGGCAGTTATAATTGGATCACAGCATCATCATTGAATGTAATTTAGTCTCTGGTTTTAGCATATTCTTAACATCTATCTTATAACAGGAAATATGCTTGCTTCAAGGGTTCATGAGTATGGAGAATATGGAGAAGGGATATTTTTAGAAGAAAAATATGTAAGAGAAATATAAGCACAGGGCTTTTTCATTGAATTGACAGAAGCAGAATATGACAGATGTTACGAGGTGGGGAAAGGTGAGGAATTATGGAGCATAAACTTGGGACTAAGGTTTAAAGAACTCCTTATTTCAAAGTCTAATAAGAGTGAGTTTATCTTGTTCTTGATAGGAAGTCACAAGTTGAATGTAAATAGGGAAGTTAAAAAAATCAAATTGAATTTGCATGCATCTAGCGGAACGGACATTGTATTGGCACTTGTCCAGGGACACAGGTGACCTTGGAAATGGACTGATTGCTTAGAAAGCCTTTGTCATATATATCAGTTAGCTTTGCTGCATAGCAAATGAACTCAAAACTTAATGCTTCAAGTAACAACCATTTGTTCAGCTTATGATTCTGTTCTGACAGTCTGAGCAGGCTCAGTTGTGTGTTTCTTAGCTTCTGCTAGAATCTCTCATACATTTGGGTCTGATAGCTATATTCTTCAGGAGCCGGCTGGTCTCTGACCATGTCAAACATAGACCTCTTTATTTCTATGTTGGAGACTTAACCCAGGGTCTTGGGTTTATTAGGCAAGCACTCTTAGCACTAAGCTGGAGTCCCCAGCCATGATGATGTCTAATGTGATGGCTTTTTATGTTCCACTTAGTCTGTCATCCTCTTGAAGGCTGGCCTGGGTTTGTTCACATGGCAGCTAAGCAGGGTTTCAAGGGGTAGGCAGAGATGCACCAAGGCTCTTAAGACATCTACCCAGAACTGACATAACCTCATTCTTTCATTAACAGGAGTCACAGACCCAGCTCTGATTCAAGGTAAAGGACATGGATTTGATCTGTTAATGAAGTAACTATGAAGTCACCTTGCAAAAACCATGGCTATAGTTAGGCAAATAACTGTGTCCAATTTCATAAGGCAGCCTATGCATCATAGACTAGAAGATGCTTAAGGCATACAGAAGAGGGAGGAACAATGCTCCAGTTTCAAAGAATGCTTTCCAAATTATCAGAGGGGTATCTTGTTAGTGTTGCCAATTTGAGACAGAAAAAAGAGAGAAGAAAGAGACAGATTAATAGGAGGAGAAGGTACTGCTGATGCTACTGAGACAGTGAGTTTAAGATTTGGAGGAAGCTGAGATCATGTTTCCTTCTGCCACAAGAATATGCCCATTTATTTGCTTCTTACACTCTCGAGCCCAGATCAACATTGTTAACACAGCGGGTCCATTCTTCCTAACAATGTGCCGTATGTTCCTCAGGTGGGCCCACTACACTCAAAGTTTCTTACCCTGTCAATTTACCAGGGCTTTAATTAAGAAAGCTTTACTGGGGCTGGGATGATAGTTGAGTAGGTAGTAACATGTGCTTACAGTCCCAACGCTGGGGACACAGAGAGAAGAGGATTCCTGGGGTACACTGACCAGCCAGCATAGCCTAGTCAGCAAGCCCTCTAGTGTTCTGTAAGAGACCTTGTCTCAAAAACCAAGGTGGATGGCTTTTGAGGTATGACACCTGAGGAGTCTGTCCATTGTTCTTGATCTCTGCATACCTGTGTGTGTGTGTGTGTGTGTGTGTGTGTGTGTATGTGTGTGTGTGTGTGTGAGAGAGAGAGGGGGGGTGGGCTTTAATATGCTCCAGGTTGCTTGAGGCATTCATGAAACCCCACTAACTTTCTACAGGAAGGAAAATAGACTCTGCCTGTTGGTGGGGAAATGGAAAGGCCCTGGAAAAGCATGTGTGGGGTGGAAATACTGCCAAGGCCTTTTGTAGAAAATACTGCCCGTCTGATAGTTGAAGCCACCAAGAACTATATTACTTGATTTTCACATTGCTGGACAAAAACCACTTGAAGAAACTAGTGGTTATTTTGGCTCACCTTTTGAGGCTCTGCTTCCTAGTGGCGAGAAAGGCCTAGGGGCCGGGGTCTGAGGCAGTTGCTTATTACTGTGTCTTGAGTTCAGGAAGCAGAGAAAGATGAATGCTGGAGCTCAGCTCACTTTCTCTGTCTTCTTCAGTCTGGAATCCTAGCCTGCCAGGTGGTGCCGCCCATACTCAGACTATCTCTCCTCTCTTCAGCTAAACCTTCCTGGAAACACTCTCAGAGGCACACCCTGAACTCTGACAATTTACAGTCAAGATTAACCAGCACAGACATCCTGCTATCTATTTCCACCCCAGTCTCTAGTTTTATGGGTTCTTAGTCATCCTCCATTCCTTTCCCTATTGTTTCAGAGTGCTCGGCTTCCTCAGACTCCCCGATTAGATCCACCGCTCCAAGCTCCAAGGAAATCTTGGCTTTCTTGAATCTCCCTCCTTACTCTGTACCCTGGAAACGTACCTTTCCTCAGAAATTTTTCTCCTTTATTTTCCCTCCACTGAAGCATCTTTCTGGGAATCTCCTGCCTCCAAAAATATGTCTGGACTATTCTTCTTTGTTTATCATCTAATTAGTTTAAAATGTGCCTACTCTGGCATGCTTTATATATTTCACTACCCACAATTTTGACTCCTGTGAAGTATGGCCCTACTTCATCTTAAATCTATAGGCCTAGTGCTCTTAAACATTAGCAATGCCTGACCATTTTATATTGAATAATAAATTAGTGTGCTCATCCCTGGGCAAGAAGACTATTTCTACCCCTCTCAGTAGGTTGTATTTATGAATGAATATATCTGTATGTGCATGCACTTATATTCATGTAACTACAAGTAATAAAGAGGCCAAGAATTTGAAAGAAAGCAAGGAGGCGCATATGGGATGGCTTAGAGGGAGGAAAGGGAAGGACAGAAATAATGTAATTATAATCCGGAAAATAAAAGAAATACTTTTTTGAAAACCCGCCAGACTCATCTTTGAACTAAGTGTCATGGCGCCTTCATGAATACCACCTTAACTACACATCTATCAGTGGTGAAGCTTCCCTTCTTAAAAGTCGTTCTTTCACTTTCATTGGACACTATGAAATAAAATCTACCAAATCACTTCCTATTTCTCTACTGCTTTTCTATTGATTCTCTCCTCTTGTTTCTCTTCCAGTACTTTAAGGTGGCTGCTCTCAGTGACAGTCTCTCTTGTTCATTTTTGAGACCCCTGTGCACTGGCCTCTGTGTTCTCCAGCTCCCCTTTGTGAGGGAGGCATTCAGTTGTTACCCCAGACCCCTCAAACTTTGTTCCTTGCCAACTATATTCTGCCAAAGCTTCCTTTCTGTGCTTCCTCTAAGAGTCTGCCATGAGGACGGCTAACAGTTTTAGATGCTTATTCAGCTGTATGACTTTGCAACCATCTAGCAGCTAAGTAGGCAGACTTAATTATGTCTGCTTCAATGGGATATGATTGGAGTAAGCCTTCAATCCTTTGATTCATCTCCTTAAAGACAATGCCTCCAGCTCTGGGACCACCTTTTCTTCTTAAAGTCATACTGAATAAGACCAAAACCCTAAACGAATGACCTAACCACAGACTGAAGGAACTTGGGTATCCAATGATGGCTAACATCAGTTTTATCAGTAACAAGTAAGATGAATGATACTGTGGTGTCTATAATGCTGGCTTTTTTAAAATTTGATTTGATTTAGATCTCAGAGAGAGGAAAGGGTCTTATTGATCACCCCCTCCACTGACATGCTCCGCAATCTTCCCAACTTGTCTTTCCTTCCTGATTTCCTCTTCTCTCCTTCTCACTTCTTGTGTTAGGTAGGCAGAATTCTCTAGGGGAACAGAACTGAAAGAATGTATATGTGTTTAGTATATACCATATAATGGATAACAATAATTATAACATACATGATTAGAAGGGATTTATTACATTGGCTTACCTGATAGCTTGGTTGTTCAACAGTGGCCATCTACATGCTGGAGAGGCTCAGACCTCAAAACTTGATGCCTCATAAGTTCCAGTCAGACACTAGAGGCCTGGAAGATTCTGGAATTTGCTGACTTTTAGTCCACACTGGAGTTCTGAAAAGTAGCGCATAGCAGTGGAAGATGGTGGCAGCAGTAAGGATGGATGCATTCACCAGCAAGAAGTGAAGGTGGGCAGATACCATTGCTTTTTTCTTTGGACCTTCTCGTGTCTGCTTCAGTGAAATGGTCCTTCACAAGTCTGCCTTAGCCTTTCACCTGTGTCTGCTTCAACGAAACATTCCTTCATGTATCTGGTGGGTGGTGGGCTAGAAGGGAGGTGACAGTGTTTAAGAACCATCATTAAAAATAGGATTTGAAAAAAAATAAAGCTACACCTTCTTATTTCTAAACCAGTCATAGTTAGCTTAGGCTGTCAACTTGACACAAACCCAAAATCGTCTGAGGAGAAGGAACTTCAGCTGAAGAATATGCTACATAAAATTGGCCTGCAGTTGTGTCTGTGAGGTGTTTCCTTAGTTTCTAATTAATGTAGGAGGGCCCAGTCCACTGGGGGTGGTAATATCCCCAGGCAGCTGGTCTTGGGAGGTGCATAAGAAAGCTCTATGATCAGGAAAGAGAGGAGAAAGGGGCAGAGGGTGAAATGTGAAAGAGGGAGGAGGGAGAAAGCGAAAATAAATGTCAGTCAACAGCATGCCTCAGTGACTTCTGCTTCAAATTACTACCCTAGCTCCCCTACATCATGGACTATAACCTGTTTCATGAAATAAACTCTTTCATCTCCAGGTTGCTTTTGGTCATAGAAATTATCACAACAGCAGAAAACAATCTAGAATAACCACCCTTTGGAAAGTATTTGCCCACTCTGAAGGAGGGCTTTTTCCTCTTGGTTAATGCTTTCTAGCAATACCCTCATAGACCCGCCCACAGATTTGCCTCTAGGTTGACAATGAAGATTGTCTATGATATTCTCCTTCGTTTTTCTCAAAAGCTGACAGATGGGAATGGTAGCACTGCATATCTAGGGCTATAAGAACATCAAATCATCTCAAGATCTCTCTTCATCTCTTTCAATTGGAGCTGAAGTTGAAGTGGTTAAAATTAAACTGTCTTTGGAGAAGCTTTTTCAGCCTCTTCTGCAGCTAGTTTTCACTTTTCTTAGTTCCTCAAAGTACTTGGTTCTGACTTCTACTTTGTCACTTGCCTCCTATTGCAAGAACTGAGTTGCTTCTACTCCTGAATGGTGGTGTCCTAAAAGTCAATGCTAACTGTAAGTTTATCTTTGTATCATAACTGTCTATCACAGTGCTGGTATATAATAATTTGTTCAAAGTATAAATGGTGGACATATAGTATTCAATAAATGCATATTTTTATCTATGAATGGTAGTAGTTACCCTGTATTGGGTTTTCTGTGAGCTGTGTACAGTTATACATATTAGCTCCTAATACAGTTCTTAGTAGCTTGCATTATGATAAACTTTTTAATAGGTGCGAAATAAAGGATTGCAAGAGTTAAGAAACAACTGAAGTTGCCCAGATTGTGAATGGCTAAGTTAGTATCTGAACTCTTTTGCTCTAAAGGCCTTTTCCTCCACAGCATCATTTTGTGTCTCATTTATAAGGGGTATATGTACAGCTTTATTTCTTGAGGCCCTGAAAAAAAATTGGGGTCAGCACAGAAGCCAGGAAGATGGTTATCATTTCTTGGACTTTGTTTCCTCCATCTCTGTTGCCAACTACCATTCATTGTCAATCTACTTGTCCTAGTCAGTGTTCTATTGCTGTTGAAGACACTATTACCAAGACATTACCTGAATTAAATATAAGGAACATTTAATTCAGGGCTTGCTTACAGTTTCAGAGGGCTAGCTCAGGACTATTATGGTAGGGAGTATAGTAGCATGGTGTTGCAGGAGTAGCTGAAAGCTTACATCTTGATCGTTAGACAAGAGAGAGACAGGGAGACACACACACACACACACACACACACATACACACACACACACACACAGAGAGAGAGAGAGAGAGAGAGAGAGAGAGAGAGAGAGAGAACCACACCCTTCCAACAAGGACACACCTCCTAATCCTTCCCAAACAGTTCATCAATTGGAGACCAAATGTTCAAAGGAGACTTTGGGGGACATTTCCATTCAAACCACTATAATACTATTGAATGTTATTCTCCAGAGGCCCTTCATATTTCTTGGCCCTTGCAAACAGAAACATCTAACTGCCTTTATTCTAGATTGCATTTTCAAGGATAAGGTAGGCATTAGTGCCTGTCTCTAGAGCAAAAGGCTAGCTGGCTTAACTCTTCACTCTCATAAAAAAAAAAAGTTTTCTGGAATATTTCTGTTTATTGTCTTAAGACCAGGGATTCTTCCTGACCCTGTTTGGATCACACTGTGGAAATTAGGACCCATAAAGTATACAAGAAATGCTAAGAATGTGGCCGTGACTATTTTTGTGTGAGTATTAAACTAGCATAAAACTGACAACCTGACTTGTTTGTTTGCATATCTAAGATATGCCATAATCTTAGAGCCTTCTCAATTCTTGACACCTATTTTGATTGAAGCACCTTCACATATAGTATACTCCACCTTCACAATGATAATATGAAAGGGCTGAATCCTCCATGTTCTAGATGAGGAAACAGACTCTAAGATTTTTAGAAAGTACTCAAGTAAGAAGCACAGCTTGGATTTGAACTTATGATAGTGGAATCTCCACAGTCCTGTATTAACCCTGTGGCCATGGCCCTTCTTTGGTTCATTGAAAGGATAAGTGTAAGTTGCTTAATCACTGGTGACCTAAAGAGCATTCTCTTCCTGTAGAGGACAAAACCATTCCAAGAATAGCCTTCTAGTTGGCTTATGAAGTCTTTGGAGACTAGGGGCTATTTGAAACAAATATCTGACTCCTCACTATATTTCATTTCTCTGTTATTGCAAAGCTCTACATGGAATTTGAGATTTTGGCAGTCAGTGATTTTTCTCAAGGAAAAGAAACATTAAAACATTTGTTCTTGGAAAAACAAATCAGTGTATGTGACATGTATGCCCACATGTATATACAATAGAGCAATCTATTCAGGATTTATTTTTATAGCAAGGACTGCTGTTATGCAAATACACACAGAATCACTAATGTTTTAAAGACATATTCTCTATGAAGAACCAGGAATGGAAGGAAGGGGACACAGAGAAAGCAGCGACTGAGGAGTTCATAGACACAGGACAAACTAACTTTTTCTACCAGGTGTTTCCAACTTTTTGACATTACAACATAAGGTGATTATACTCAAGAACTCCACAATCAAGTTACAAAAGAACTCACTAAAAATATCTCAATGTTTTATGTTTATAGTTTTGTGCTGACTTGCCTTCCTAGCTATCTGGGACACATGTAGTTTGGAAGCCAAAGGTTAGACAAGACTGCTCTGGGTCTAAACTCTTTAATTGTCTTTGAAATAAAAGTTATATTATGACTTGAAAGCATATTCCATATTTTAATATCACCTGTAGAGGTAGAGTCCCAAATACTAATGAAAGTCTGTTACGGCTTCCTGAAAAACTATGGTAATGTAATTCCATGAAAGCATCAATGCACCTTAGTTTAAGAATTTGAATGACAATTATAGTAATACCACAAGTCCTATAGATACCAGGTCTCATTTTAAAACCTTTTTAGAATGATTTTCTTCTAGGCATTGAGGATGATAAAGCAGATTCACAGTGGGAACATATCTCACAGTCTACTGGAACCTCACAATTTGGGGTATGGCTTCTAAGACCCAGGTGAGACGAAACATAAAAGGGACTTTAGGGGCCTGTTTGCTTTAGACCTAAGCCTTGAATGTAAAACTAACCTCCAAAGCCTTCATGCACTCTTGCACACCTCCCCATTCTCAGACTCAAGTATGATTTCACAATGTTCAGCAGAGCCCCCACCCTGGTTTAATTATCATAACTGTGGCTGCAAAAGCACATGGCAAAGATTATGGTTTCCATGACCTCACTGATTTCTGGAAAACTCACTGAAATTACAGAAAAATACATGTATTTATTTTTTTTTTCATTCTGGGATTTAAGTATAAATCTAATCACACATCTCGGCTGCCTTTCCTGAGCCTTTTCTTCCTATCACCCCTCCATCCTCCAAATACAGATTCTCTTATCTCTTTTCCCAGCACCAAATTCAGTAATCTATTTCAGTGAATTCAGGGTTAACAAATGCAATCATTTATCTACACTCTAAGTCAATAGATGTGCTTCATTTCCTCCTAGATCCCTTTTGGAAATGACCACATAGTGCCTAATGTCAAATGCATGGTATTTGCATAGCCTTCTCCTAACAACCTCAGTTGGACAAGTAGGAAATATTTTTTTAAAAAAAATTTAGACTTCTTTATTTTTATGTTCTATACATGAGTACTTTTTCTGCATGTATGTATATGTATCATGTGTGTGCTTGGTGCCTACAGAGGTCAGAAGATGGAGTTAGATCCCCTAGGACTGGAATTACGGTTTGATGTGAGTTGCTATGTGGCTGCTAGGAATAGAACCCAGCTCCTCTGCAAGAGCAAGAAATGCTCTTAATCACTGAACCAACTCTCTATTTCAATTATCTAAGTAATTGCCATTGAAGTCAGCTGGTATTATGGGAACCAAAAAAAAAAAAAAAAAAAAGAGTTGAGACTTTTTCATAGACTCTACTAACTCCATGTCCATATCTGTGGAACTGGACCATCTCAGTGTTTCTTGCCATGAGATTAATTCCCAATGGCCTATTGTAGGCAGATGGCACAATAATAAGCAGATGGCCTATTAGATGCTTTCATCTTTCTGAATCACGTTTCCTCTTTCCTATTTTTATTTGTTATCCTATTTGTCATTCCAAATACTCTATTTTTCATTAACGTTGGGGAGAACCCCAAGCTATGATATCAAAGGCTGAATAGGACCAATGAGGAAGTTTCCGTTAGCCCACTTGCTGAACATGCAAAGAAGTATGGAGATGATTGGGAAACCCTTCAGAGACCCAGACACAGGAGGGAGATTGTCACCTGTAAGTTTCATGTGAGAAAAATGCATTAATTTTGGTTTTTCTTTGTCTCTTGCCATCAACAAACCCAAGCAGCTTCTGTTGTGGATTTTTCAAATGTTTGCTTACTAGTCACCCTACCTACTGTCATCTCTTAGTACATAAAGTTGAGATCAGTTTTGTAATGAAAGCAGCGTTTTTACAAGAGACATGCAGGTTTCCATTTTCAGCTTTTCCATTTCTGGTATAATTGAAGTAGCTTAAAAATTCTTTTGAAGTTAAGTTCATTTGTCTGTAAATTCTGGGCAAAATGTTGATTAGATAGGTCATTCAATGAAAAACATTTAAACACTTACTATGTAACATTTATGTGCCAGCTCCCCTGGGAATACAGTCCTGATTTGTTGCATTTTCTCCCCCTTTAACATTCACAGCATAGATGTGGGCTATGGAATTAGATACCTACTTTCGCTAGGTCCGTGATTATACTAAATCTCTTTGCTTTCTTTTCACTCTAAGAGGGGAACCCATACGTGAAAATTCATATCTCTGATCAAGGTTAAGCACATAATAACACAGTTGCAACTACATGGAAAATGTTCAAGTAGCAGGTGAGATATAAGAAGATTACAGTGGTTAATGCTGACTGAGCCCTTTATGAGATGTGGATACTGCTTAAAACATTTTAAATGCATAAGCTCATTTAGGCCACCTGAGAATCCCTAGATGTAGTCACTATTCCTTGCTATTTTCATTATCTTTGTTTTAAGAGTAAAGAATGCAGAAAGGCCAGATAACTTGACAAAGGTCATAAGGCTGATAAAGAGTCAGAATGTGAACCTAGGTGGTATAAATGAAGAATCCCATGGTCTTGGCTTTATAATATGCCTTTTCAAGGCATGGTTCATGTTGGAGCTTATTAGAAATGGAGAGGCTCTGGTGGGTCCACTCTAGGCCTACTGGATCAGAATCTCCATTCCAGTCAGCTGTCCAAGGGAATCACTTTCACATCACAGAATTTTGATGAGCTAGGACTTTCCCCCCCTCCACTGTCCGTTCTTCCTTTATACTGGTTGGTTTTGTGTCAACTTGACACAGGCTGGTGTTATCACAGAGAAAGGAGCTTCAGTTGGGGAAGTGCCTCCATGAGATTCAGCTGCGAGGCATTTTCTCAATTAGTGATCAAGGGGGGAGGGTCCATTGTGGGTGGTGCAATCCCTGGGCTGGTAGTCTTGGGTTCTATAAGAAAGCAAGACAGGGTCAGTAGGCCAGTAAGTAGCATCTCTCCATGGCCTCTTCATCAGCTCCTGCTTCCTGACCTGCTTGAATTCCATTCCTGACTTCCTTTGGTGATAAATAGCAATTTGGAACTGTAAGCTGAATAAACCCTTTCATCCCCAGCTTGCTTCTTGGTCATGATGTTTGTGCAGGAATAGAAACCCTAAGACATCCTTCCTTCCTTCCTTCCTTCCTTCCTTCCTTCCTTCCTTCCTTCCTTCCTTCCTTCCTTCCTTCCTTCCCCCCCCTCTCTTTCTCTTTCTTTCTTTCTTTCTTTCTTTCTTTCTTTCTTTCTTTCTTTCTTTCTTTCTTTCTTTCTTTCTTTCTTTCTTCCTTTCTTCCTATCCCAAAAGCTGCCCCCTCTGAAAGCCTTTGCCAGAGAGAATTCAGTAAAATATAATGGATTATATCTGAGAAACTGGTATGTAAATACCAAATAAACTCTGAAACACACACACACACACACACACACACATGCACACAAGCTGTGATCAGGGACAGAGCTTATTATGTACCCGTGTAGGCCTAGACCCTCTGTCATCATAGCTATCCTAACAGACCCCATGGGCCTTAATTCATTCTGCATTTAACATTGGCTACTAGGTATTATTGCTGACAGCTATGCTCTAGCTCACCTTGATAGTTCAGGAAGGAATTTGCATATGCATAATTGTTTTGTTTTCTTCCTTTCTTTGTTGTCATGGTTACTCAATTCATTTGCATCTTCAAGCTTCTTTCATATTAACCTGAAAGCCATGTGCAGCATCTCCTTCAAGGAGGAAAAAATATCACGCATGAAGGGTGGGGGAGAATTCTAATTCCCAAGCATCCACATGATGGTTTTTTGATGAAGGTATCTGTAAAGTAGAAATGATTTTTAAGATTCAGCCCCAAATCACAATTCATCAGGAGACCTCCCCCTCAGATCCTGGGGTGAGGGGAGCTGTGCATCTTGAGTATGTACATGTCCCAGTGGTAGCAAATGTGTTTTGAGGCAGAAAGCAAGTCATTATTGTAATGTGAAATGCAGAGGCTCTGGCAGAATCTCCCAGTGCAGAGACTATAGGGAAAAAGCACATTCCTCCAAGGCAATTCTGTTCTTCTAGTAGATCTTAGGAAAAAGTTTACTCATTAAGTCTTTGTCTCTGATGATGTAAGTTATGGAAGAAATACAAAGGTCTTTGCACATTTCTTGGTTACCTACCTTATTCACATATGACTTTGTGTATTCTTATTCAGTCATATATAGTACATGAAGCACTTGAGAACATAGTGGCTCCAAGTACCATTTTATTGGTCACAATTCACAATGGGTGAATGCATTTAGTGGAACGAGTCTTTTGCTTATCATGTCCTCTGGGGCAACAGTTACCCTAGATACCTGAATACACTAGACTAACCATATTTTTGACATATTTGCATGGATAGTGATTGATGCAGGTATTTGGTAGGAATCTTGAGTGGGAAGCTGACCAGAAGTTTTGGATTCTCCCATCCTGTGACCTCTCTGCATGACTTTGGTCTCTCTCAGCATGATGGTTCAGGTTCAGTTTCCTTTTTTTTTTTTTTTTTTTTGTTGTTGTTGTTTTTTGGATTTGGTTTTTTTCTGAGACAGGGTTTCTCTGTATAGCCCTGGCTGTACTGGAACTCACTCTGTAGACCAGACTGGCCTCGAACTCAGAAATCTGCCTGCCTCTGCCTCCCAGAGGGCTGGGATTACAGGCGTGTGCCACCACCGCCCGGCTGATGGTTCAGTTTCAAATGGGAACAGTCTTGGAAAGGCATACTCTATTAGTCAAAAGAAAGTACTGATTCAGAGAACCTAGACAGCAAGTAGAACCAATAGAGTACATATGTGATAAGGAAGGGACTTATTGGGTTATCTATACTTAGATGGAATAGGGAATCCAGAATCTATCTGCTCTAGGAAGCTGGACTTTGCCCAGAGGGCACAGATTTTCCTATACTGTCTCAGGTGCTGGCTACCTATTTTCCTTTGCTCCTTGTATCCCCTGACTGGTGGATAAAAGAATGCCTTCAGTGCTAACAGTTCTAATTTCTAACCCTATTCTTTCTCTTTCTTATGTATACCACATATCTGTCCAACCTTAAATCTTGGGCCATTGGACCATGATATTCACCTCTACTTCTGGATTAGTCATCTGCTAATTATGTGTCACTCTCCCTCTTCTCTAAGATTGTCTCTCTCATTGTCACCTTACTACCACTCCTGTCATGATCCTTGGGGATTCCCATACAATGCTTCTCTGCTGCTGTCTCTCTAGTCACTTTTGTCTACACATCATCTGCACACCCACACGGTCACTCTGGAATTATCTCTAGTTTCTTTGCTTCTTTCAAAATCTCTGTTCATCGGGGACATCAAATCTAAGTACTTGTTTTGCTTATGGAAAAGGGAGAGCTGAGGGATGAGGAAATTTCCCGGAACATTTCTAATGCCTTCTGGATTAAAAACAGGATGGTTTTAGACAGTTTTTTTGAAGTGCTGCTTAACAAGCCCAGGCAAGCTTCCTGCCAGCTACTAGATGCACTGAGGCTTAGCCCATTGTAGAGTACAATGCGGAGGAGACACACTGCATTTAGAACCTGTATTGGCTGGTTTTGTGTGTCAACTTGACACAGGCTGGAGTTATCACAGAGAAAGGAGCTTCAGTTGAGGAAGTGCCTCCATGAGATCCAGCTGTGGGGCATTTTCTCAATTAGTGATCAAGGGGGAGGGCCCCTTGTGGGTGGTACCATCTTTGGGCTGGTGCTCTTGGGTTCTATAAGAGAGCAGGCTGAGCAAGCCAGGGGAAGCAAGACAGTAAGGAACATCTCTCCATGGCCTCTGCATCAGCTCCAGCTTCCTGACCTGCTTGAATTCCAGTCCTGACTTCCTTTAGTGATGAACTGCAATGTGGAAGTGTAAGCTGAATAAACCCTTTCCTCCCCAACTTGCTTCTTGGTCATGACGTTTGTGCAGGAATAGAAACCCTGACTAAGACAGAGCCAAAGCACTCAGTTTGAGATTTACTTTATGTGTTGGCCAGTGTAGTTTGTGGGGATATTCATATTCAGCTGAGTCTGCCTCACTGGATTTATTTTCATATTTGCATTGTATTTCACCTTTTTTCCTTTAAAAAAATTGAGTTTGCATACAAAGTAATGGGATTCATGCTAACATTTCTATATGTATGTGTCATTATCATAGGATTCCTTGAGGATTAAATAAACTAATACATAAGTGCCAGCATTTGGTCTGAACAATGTCATAGGAAAAAAGACACAGCTTTAACAAAAATGTTCTTCATTTTAGAAGAAATGCAGGTGTACTTGAAAGTTTGGATGGGAAGATGCGGTTGCGTAGTGCTACATGCTCACACCTGTTCCTAGTCTCCAGTTCTACCACTTTGGCATCTGAAAAATGGAACAGATGTCCCCGTCCTCCCTCACCACTCCATGAAGCTTTATGCTCAGTTGAAGAGGATAATCTTTCCCAAATTGAGGTGGACCAGTCTTTTAATCACAGCATAAGAGAAGCTGCACTTCCCTGCTAGAACTGCCAAACAAGCTCTCAAGATAATGTATTATTGGTTCTATTCATATCACTCAGATGTGCATTACTTTGATGGGAGGCTGTGATTCTGCCTCTAACAAAAAGAAATGACATTTTAGGTGATAAGACATGTACTGGGGACTGGACAGATGACTCAGCTGTTAAGATGATTATCGTTCTTTCAGAGGACCCTTGTTTTATTCCCAGCACCTAAGTTGGGGAGCTTACACCTACCTGTAACTCCAGCTCCAGAGGACTTGACTTCTTGTCTCTGGTCTCCATGAATACCTACAGACATGAGTCATATACCTTTGCACCAATACACATACATACTCATAAATAAAAAATAAATCTTTTTAAAAGATAACATGTGCTAAATTGAATTATGAGATTCAGTAGAACATCTCAAAATGAAAAGACTGAAATTGATAGCAGGTTTGTATCATGGGGGCCCAGAAAATAGGAGGGTAGAACATAAATGGGGCTGGGATTAGATTATAAGGATCTTTCAGGATGTGTCAAATGATTTTGTATTGGTTCCTGAAGCCATGAGAAAACATCTGTAGGTTTTAAACAGGGCATTTGTTATGTTTATATTTATACACAAAGAGATAATTATGCTATTGGGTGTGAAGGATAGACTGAAGGAGCTAGGACTTTGAAGTAATGATGCAGGGAGAGAAGGTGGAGGGTGGAGAAGAGGCATGGGAAGAAATGCAGTAGGGTGTGAATAGCTAGCTCCTGGACACTAAGCTTCAGTGAAAGAGAAAGAGAAGGATGCCAAGAGCTACTATTTGGCTTAAGTCCTGCATACTTGGGATGAATAGCGATATCATTTATTAGGATTCTGTCTAAGCTCCACCCCACAGTTACCTGGCAACAGCCAGGTATGGCCCTCCCCACTGTTACCTGGCAACAGCCAGGTATGCTTCTCCCCACTGTTACCTGGCAACAGCCAGGTAGGCCTGGCCTACTATAAAGAGGGATGCTCAGCCCCTCCTCCCTCTCTGCCTCTCTTACCTCTCTTGCCTCTCTTATTCTCTCACTCTTAGCTTCTCTCTTGCCTTGTCTTGGGCTCTCCTCCCCTCCCCCTATCTCCACATGGTCATGGCCGGCCTCTGCTTCTCCACTCTTTCCCTCTCTCTGCCTTTCTCTGCCTCTACTACCCCCCTTAACTCCCATCCCATACTCTGAATAAATTCTATTCTATACTATACTTGCTTTTGTCTGGTCCCTCAGGGGGGAGGGATGCCTTGGCATGGGTCCACTGAGGCACACCTTCTACCACACCACCGCAGAACATATTCTCATACTTCTTTCTCTCTTTATTATTACAACATCATTCATTAAAATAAACTATGAAGAAGGACCAGGTTTGCTTCAGACACTCGTGAGTTTGGCTTAAGATTGTTTTGCAACCCTGAGATTTCACCTTACACCAGTCAGAATGGCTAAGATTAAAAATTCAGGAGACAGCAGGTGTTGGCGAGGATGTGAAGAAAGAGGAACACTCCTCCACTGCTGGTGGGGTTGCAAATTGGTACAACCACTCTGGAAATCAGTCTGGCGGTTCCTCAGAAAACTGGACACATCACTTCCAGAAGATCCTGCTATACCACTACTGGGCATATACCCAGAGGATTCCCCACCATGTAATAAGGATACATGCTCTACTATGTTCATAGCAGCCCTATTTATAATTTCCAGAACCTGGAAAGAACCCAGGTATCCCTCAACAGAAGAGTGGATGCAAAAAATGTGGTATATCTACACAATGGAGTACTATTCAGCCATTAGAAACAATGAATTCATGAAATTCTTAGGCAAATGGATGGAGCTAGAGAACACCATACTAAGCGAGGTAACCCAGTCTCAAAAGGTGAATCATGGTATGCACTCACTAATAAGTGGATATTAACCTAGAAAACTGGAATAATAAAAACATAATCCACACATCAAATGAGGTACAAGAAGAACGGAGGAGTGGCCCCTGGTTCTGGAAAGACTCAGTGAAGCAGTATAGGGCAAAACCAGAATGGGGAAGTGGGAAGGGGTGGGCAGGAGAACAGTGGGGGGGGCTTATGTGACTTTCAGGGAGTGGGGGGCTAGAAAAGGGGGAAATCATTTGAAATGTAAATAGAAAATATATCGGGGGAGGGGGAAGATTGTTTGTTTTGGTAAACTTGAGCCATCCTTAAGGAAGTTGCAAACTAGCCATGGATAGCGGAGACAGAAATTTTTGTGCCATCTTCCTGTAAATGTATACAGTTCAGTATGATGGGACTGTGCTAGGGAGAGTAGGTAGAGGAGATGAGTTGAGGACAAAGAATTGAGGAAGCACAAACTAATAGCCTGGAAAAGGGCATGGGCCACTAAGGAAACAGAGAGCCCAGAGAGGCAGGGGGAAATGCAAATGAGCATTGTTTCCTGAAAGCTACAGGGAGTGACTATTTTAAAAAGTAGTGAGTGGCTGTCAGGGTCCAAACCATTCAAGAAAGAGGAGAACAGGAAAAAAAAATGTTTGATTGACATTATCAAGGACATTCTTAAGTGCAGGGTGGTCAGTGTCAGAATTTTTCTGCTTTTATCTGCTAAAGTAACTGAGTCATACTGAAAGAAAACAATCATGGTGAACTCACATGAGCACAAACTGTGTGGAGGCACTTTCTAATTTGGAGACTTTAGTCCTCAGCCTACAGCCACAGACTGAGTTCATAGCCCCCTCTTTCATTAGAGTCCAGAAGAGAGAAGTGTAGCATTCAGTTGGGTAAGGTAGCTCATACCATTAATCCCAGCACTTAGGAGTCTAAGGAAGGGGGCTTGATGTGAGAGTTTGAAGCTAGTCTGAGATCCACAGTGAGTCATAGTGAATTATTAGTTCTTACTCATGTACTACCCTAAGGTCCTGATTCATAATCCAACAAAACTTTGTCCTATTCATTGATGTATGCTTCAAAGAAAAACAAGAATTCGCCCCCCCCCATAGCTCCTGCCCTCTCACCTGCCTGAGAGACTACATTCCCATTGTGTGTTCTTTGTAATTTCTTTCTTGGGTGTGAAAGTGTTTAAGAAAAGATCTTTGTGTAGACAAAACAAAACGTTATTTTTTAAGGGGAAGAGGATGTTGTTGTTGTGGGATGGGTGTCTGGCTTTACATCAGAAGTTGGAGCTCCTAACTTGTTTCTGGAAAATCATTACAAAACAGTTTCCTGCCACTACCCTTTTCATTAAAAAAAGTGTGTGAGGTGGGGTAAGGTGGGGTGGGGGTGGCGGTATCATAACACTTGCTGCAAGTGAAGGCAACAAAGAGAAGTTATGAGAGGCTTGAATGTGACTTATTTGGTAAATTGAGAAGCAGAAAGACCTGCCCAATTGCACCTTTTGTCAACAAAACTGCATATACATATGGAGATGTTATATATGAGAAAAGGTTATAGCAACTCTCTTACCAAGAGCCCAAAACTGAAATGTGAGGCCCAATCACTTATTGTATCAGTTAGCTTATACTGTAAAACAATAATTCCCAAGCAACAAATCATGCTTCTGTAGACCAGCCATTAGCCTGGGATTAGCTGAGTGGTTCTATTGATTCAACATAACCAAGAGTAGTTGCTCTTTTCCCAGACCAGCACAGTGTAATTAAGAATTCCTAAGTATGATGAGCAGTCACAAGATATCCAGGGCTATCTAGCAATAGACAATTGATAGAAAGCTGTTTCTGGCTCTTGTATTTATTCTGTCCATCTTCTGAAATGTTCTCTGAGACTTGAAGGGGGTGCTATAGATGTCTCATCTGTGACTGAACATTCATGCATCACTTACTCTTATCACGTTGACCATTATGAGCCTCTGCAGTTATTCCTGTCCACTGCAACAAGAAGCTTCTCTGGCAAAATCTGACAGCAGCACCAAAGTACAGGTATAAACATAGATATTTGGAGGACAGTTTGATGGACACATCATGCCCATTTAGCAAAACAACAGTAATGCCTTCCACACTAGGACCTCTGGTCTGTTCAACATGAGACCTTTGCCTGGGTTTCAAGTATCAGATATGAATTCCCTCTTATGGTGTGGTTTTCAAATCCAATCAGAAAGGGGTTGTAGAAAAGACTCAGAGGGTAAGAAGATTTGATGTAATGTCATGAAGAACTGATTCTGAATCCCTGGATCCCATGTGAAAACCTGAGAATGGCGGTACATGCCTGGAACCCTAGTCCTGTGGGGAGCTGAAATGGGAGGTGGGGTCATTGGAGCTTGCTGGCTGCCAGCCTAGTCACAGGTTCAGGGAGAGATCCTGCTTGGAGATAATAAGATGAAGAGTTTTAGAACAGGACACTCAATGTGCTCCTCTGGCCTCCATGCATGTATGCCCTGCACATACATGTGTGCATATATGACTCACACATATGTCCACAAAATTAAATAACAAATAATTAAAATAAAAAAGAGAGTAGCTGGTTACTGTTAGGATTCTGTCTAAGCTCTACCCCACAATTACCTGGCAACAGCTAGGTATGCCCCTCCCCACAGTTGCCTGGCAACAGCCAGGTAGGCCTGATTCACTATCCTCTCTCTCTCACCTCTCTTACCTCTTGGCACTCTCACCTCTCTCCTCTCTGCCCCTCTCGGGCCCTCCTCCCCTCCCCACTCTCTCCACCTGGTCAGGGCCAGCCTCCACTTCTCTACTTTCTCTCTGTCTCTCTGCCTTTCTCTGCCTCCACTACCCCCTTAACTCCCATCTTCTGCCCTGAATAAACTCTACTCTATACCATGTCTGTGTGTGTCTGGTCCCTCAGGAGGAAGGGGTGCCTGGGCATGGGCCCACCTAGGCACCCCCTTCCCTCGCACCGCTGTATACCATTCTCTCTAAACCTCTCTCTCTTTTTATGAACACAACAGGTACCACCACACCAGACTTAGCACTATTTCACTAGGGGCATACATTGTTTGACTGGTATATATTGTATGCACGATACACAGCTGAGTAAAACCATGGAGGGCAATTCTCCTTCATCAGTCTAGAACTGTGAGAGTTACCTCAAAAGGAGAATGTGCCCAGCCAAATTCCAGCTTGATTTCTCTCTGTCTTTGGGACGGAGTGTGTGATAAGTTCACTCCTTCAACAATAGAATATTTTTTAAAATGATTTTTAAGGAGCTGGAAAGATGGATCAGTGCTTACAAGTACTGACTGCTCTTCCAAGGGACCTGGGTTCAAGTCCCAGCACCTACATGGTGCTCACAACTGCCTATAACTCCAGTTTCCTGGGCTCTGACACCCTCTTCTAGCCTCTGCAGGCACCAGGCCCATAAGTGGTACACTGAGGCAAAGTAGCCATATGAGTACAATGAAAACTTACAATTAAAAATATTTTAAAGCCTAAAAAGTTTATTTTTAAAATTTGAACAGAAATTTGAGACATGGTCTGCGGATGTGGCTTAGCTGGTAGAGTGCTTACTTAATATGCAGAAGGCCTTAGTTTTATTTCTCATATCTCAAAGACAAATAAACAAAACCCCTAGATAATCCATGGGTATATAATACAAAAGTTTAAAGAACAAACAGTAAAGGTTTCATGTCCCTTTTAACTTTCCAGATTTTTATTTCCTATCTCAGATACTAACTACTACTGTTTATTGTATCTTAGATTTTCTATATGTAGTAAACCGATGGATATACTTTTTCCTTCAATAGTAAGATAGTTTATACTGTTGAATATCATAACTACACAGAGTTATATGTACTTGGGTATACAAATCCATTTTTCACATACAAATAGATGTGTTTATATACGTATAATAAAAAGTGTTCTGAGACTAAATATACAATTTTCATCAGGACATGAGAATTTATTTAAGTCAAACCCATATGCCCAGGCTTGCCTTGATCTCCCAACCTTGGTCTCCCAAGTGCTGGAATTACAGGCCTGTCTAAGATCTGTTTTGTTTTAATGGCTGCCGAACATTCCAGAGTAGGATTGTGGTGTATGTTGGGAAGCTGATCTTGCCATGATAGCCATATAGACGGTTTCTGCCCTGTTGCTATTACAAACAAAGCTTCAATAACAGTCTTGTATACACATTTCTTCTATATACTCAAGTATATCTGTTTATCCAATCCGAATTTCATTTATTTTGGTTTCTCTTTTGTGTTGCACTGTCAGTACTAACATCAGTGTGGTTTGGGAGAAAGGTAAAGGAATAGAACATCAGAACAAAATTTCATGTATACAATCAACCCAGAAAAAAAGTAGAAACAATGGTCAAAAGTGTCTTTCTAGACCTCAGATTTCTCATCGAAGAAGAACGGATTCCCCTCTCTGTATTTGACACATGAAGGGATTAGAATTCTGAGATACCTGTAAACAGTAGAGCTCAGATTGAAAATATCTGTTGTGGGGTTGAAGAGATGGGTCAGCAGTTAGGATAACTTACTGCTCTGGGAGGGGAGTCAGGTTCAATTCCCTGCACCCATGTAAAGTGGCTCACAATTGTCTATAACTCTAGTTCCAGGGGATTTGTCATCCTCTTCTGGCCCCAGAGGCACCACACAGATATAATAAAATAATAATAATATAACATAATATTATAACATAATAAAACAACCTTTTAAAACAAAAAAAGAAAATAGTCATCTTTCAACTTCCAGGTTTTGCTTTTTCTAATGCGTACTTACATTGTCTATCCTAACTCTAATATTTTAAGAAAATTTACTTAAAATCCAAACTTATGGTACTCAGCTCTGCCTTCCAAGTTGGTGGCATAATTCTGAGCAATGAAGAAACTGAATTTGTGATCTATTTCTATTATAGGGATTGAAGAATAAGGGAAAGGCAGAGATGGATATTTTTTTAAAGCTTAGCCAAGGGAGTATTTGACTCACCCTTTAACAAAACATCAACTAATGATAGTGCTGGAGTCTGATCTTAGGTAGATACACATGGCTAAAAGAGACTGGATAATATTGTGAGAGGCATAAGATTTTCAGCAGAACTCTCAGACAACAAACCGAATAATCAAGAAGCTTTAAAATTGCTTAGTTTCAAAACAAGGCTGCGGTGTCTCAGTTATCAGAGTACTTGCCTAACACACAGGAAACTTTGGTTCAATCTCCAGCCAAGATTCAAACTAGGTATGGTATGTACATGTAATCTCAGTACTTGGGAAGTGAAGGCAGGAAGATCAGAGGTTGAAGTTGATTTCTGGTTACAGAGCAAGTATGAAGCTAGTTATGTTAGAGCCTGTCTCTAAAGATGAGCATGAAGGGGTACTCTATGTATGTCATAAAGATAAAACGGCTGCGATTCACATTCAGGTGGAGGTGAAGTCAGCGGCATATATGCACATACGAATATCTAATGGCCATTTTAGGCTTATTGAAAGAGAACATGGGAATGAGGCAAAGGAGCAAAAGAGCCAGGACTTGTGAGACCAGAAACTTGAAGCCAGAGTCAAGAAGAGTGAAAGGAAGCCTTCTTCAGATGTAATAGTACACAGACCCTAAACTTTCCAGGGTGATGTAAAGTGCATTGTTACTGCTATTTAAAGTTTTTCTGCAGTTAGTAAGTTGGTGACAAATGTGTGTGGGGGGGTCATTTATGAATGTTCATATGGTAGGAAACATAACTAACACTGTATTAAACAAAAACATTATCATCAAAAGGTTAGAGCAGAAATTCTGGGATTATTTCTTCAACTTTTCCATGTGAGGGCACTTTGTTAACATGGTGTGATTCTCTGTCATTTTTTCCCTTGCATGTATAACATGGCTTTCATAATCTGAACAAACCAATCAGTAAAGTACAATCTAGGGAAACAAGAGAGAAAGGTATTTTTGTGCTGGTAGAAATATTCCCCAGGATAAAATAGGAGACTTTACCTATGTTCAGATATGTTTCTCATTCCATCAGTAATATATGAGGTGCAAGAGAAGACAAACACATGTGTGTCTTTCTCTTCCTCTTTTGGCACATGTATGTGTGCATACATATATTAGTGTGTGTAGTACAAATGCATGCACGGTTGAGTCCGTGAATGTATTTGGAAACCAGAGTTTGATGTTGGATGTCTTTTTCCAGGCAGGCTTTGTTGCAGGCACCACAGATTGCTAATTTAACTAGTCTAGCTAGCCAGTTCTCCCCGGGTATTCCTTGCATTTGCGTTCTGAGTGCCAGGATAGATAGAGATCAAGCTGCTATACCCATTCAGCTCTGACTCAGATGCTAGGGATACAAATTTATGTCCCCATGAACACTGTACCCACTGAACTATCTCTTTAGCTTCCTCCTCCTCCTTCTTCTTCCCTCCTTTTTATTATTATTGTTGTTGTTGTTGTTGTTGTTATTTCAGGTAGTCAGGCAGACTTTAAACTTTCTGTGTCTGAGGCTAGCCTGGAATCCCTTATTTTTCCATGAGCGATGTGACACTATACCCAGACTGTTTGATCTTTTTTTTTTTTTTTGATTTGTTTTTTTTCAAGACAGGGTTTTTTCTGTGTTACCCTAGCTGTCCTGGAACTCACTCTGTAGACCAGGCTGGCCTCGAACTCAGAAATCCGCCTGCCTCTGCCTCCCAGAGTGCTAGGATTACAGGAGTGTGCCACCACCGCCTGACTTGTTTGATCTTTTGATACAGTGTCTTCTTATGTAGTCCAAGCTGGCCTGAAAGATGCTCAAGAACTTGGGCAATGACTTTTTAAATTATATTTTTATTATTTAAAAACATTTTAAATTTTAAATATATTTTGATCATATTATTCCTCTCTTCTAACTTTTTTCAGATCCTTCCCCTTCCCTACCCACTCAACTTTAAGTCCTTTCTCAAAAGCCAAACAGAAACTAAATATAACCCCAACCCCTCTGAAACCGAGAAAACAAAGTAAAACATCACCCCAAAACAAAATGGAGGAACGCCAAACTGTAACTGAATACAACCACACACACAAACACACACACACACACACACACACACACACACGGAAAAGCTTGTAGTGTCCTTTATATGTGTCTTAGTTGGGGTTTTACTGCTGCATACAGACACCATGACCAAGGCAAGTCTTAAAAAGGCCAACATTTAATTGGGGCTGGCTTACAGGTTCAGAGGTTCAGTCCATTATCATCAAGGCAGAGACATGGAAGCATCCAGGTACGCATGGTGCAGGAGAAGCTGAGAGTTCTACATCTTCATCTGAAGGCTACTAGTGGAAGACTGACTTCCAGGAAGACAGGGTGAGGGTCTTAAACCTACACCCACAGTGACACACCTTTTCCAACAAGGCCGCACCTCCTAATAGGGCCACTCCCTGCACCAAGCATATACAAACCATCACAATATGTTAGTCAGCTACCCCTGAACCCGAGTCCTGTCCTGGCGTGGTTGATCCCACGTGCCAGTTTATTGGAGAAATCTGATTCTTTCTCTCCTGGAAGATACAAATGATAACTCAGTTGTTAAACTTTACACTAGTGGCTAGGTTTGCATTCATTCATTTAAAATACACACACACACACACACACACACACACACACACACACATATATATATGAAGATAAAATAAAACTATTACATCAATATTAGAGAAGACAAACCAACAGAAGGAAAAGAACCCAAGAGAAAGCATAAGAGTCAGAGACCCACTCATTCACACACTCAGGAATCCTATAAAAACACTAAGCTGGAAGCCATATTATATATGCAGTGGACCTGGTGCAGACCTATGCAGGGCCTGTGCATTCTGCCTCAGTCTCTGTGAGTTCATGTGAGTGTGCTGATTTAGAGGCTGATTTAGATTTCTTAGTGTCTTCCATCTCCTCTGCTTCTTACACTCTATCAAACTCTTCTTCTGTGAGGTTCCCTGAACCCTGAGGGGAAGGATTTGATGGAGACATCCTGTTTAGGGCCAAGTGCTCCAAGGTGTCTCATGCTCTGCATGATGTCTATGGGGTTCGTTCCATCTGCTACAGGAGGAAGCTTCTCTAATGGTAGCTGAACAAGGCCTTGAATTCATGGTATTCCTACTGTCTCTGCCTCCTCAGTGTTGAGATTATGGGACTATACCACCATGTCTGGCTCAACTTAATTTATTCTTAGAAATCTTGCCATGAGGTGTAAAGTTGTTAGACTTTTAAAAAGTTTGATTTATTTAAATAAGAATATGTATAAGGCATTCTGTCCATTCCTAAGATTTTCAAACTACTTTTAAATATTTAAAAAAATATCAAGTCAATGGTGAGGATAATTTTCTTTAAGACCTATGGAAAGTAAATGCATATAGCTTATACATACAACGTAACATTACAAGAAAAAATAGTATTGGCAGGGATGGTAAAGGAGAAGGCAAAGGGGTAAATTTTCAGAAGGCAAGTTCTTTGGTTTATATTATTCTGAACATTTTCAATTTGAGAGAGAGAGAGAGAGAGAGAGAGAGAGAGAGAGAGAGAGAGAGAGAGAGAGAGAGAGAGGGGGGGGGAGGCTATTTTGTACTCTAGATATACCTACCAATATTAGGCTACCACTCTAAATACACTACCAATCACTTTTAGGGTAAGAAAAAAAGATAGATATGAGAGTGCTTTGAAACAAGTGAACTTGTATGTGCAGTGTGTAAAAGCTAAAGGAATTCAAATTGTAACCTTCTACCCCCGTCACTTGGCTCTATATGCAGAGCAAAACATTTGGGCCTCATTCAAACACGATACTCAATTCAAATTTGTTCCATATGACATGCTCTCACAAGGAAATGAATGTTGAGTGCAATTGCTGAAGCTGAATCACTTCTTGTAGAATATTTGTTTGCTGTGTTTGGGGAATGAAGAAATCAATAGATTGGGGCAGAAGAGGGAGTCAGTTCTGAGTGATACAATTTCTCCAGAGTCATTATGACAAAAAGTCACTAATTGCACACTTGTTACATGACATACCTGGAATCGGGAGCAGGGGATTGAGTGTTCTTGATTGGGTTTTCATTAACTACAGTTATCCACTGGGGATAGTCACACTGCCAACCCAGGCCAAATGAGAGTATTTTCATAGAGAAGAGGAGATATCTGTCTTTTACTACATGGGTCTACTATGAGGTATCTGTTCTCTTTCAAATTCCTTGGAAAAATGCAAGTTGTTAATGTATGCGTGTGGGGGGTGTTAATAGGATGCACGTATAATTTTACTTAGAGAATTATTAAGTCGTTGTGCTTCTTATAAATACTCTACTGAAAGTAATTGATGGTTAGCTGCTGAAGCAAAGATTCTTCAGTATCTAAGAGATAGACAAACCTCCACATCACAGAAAATGGAACAGTTGCATTGAAGCTAAAGATACATTCACATAAATGTCCCTTTTAGTAATCCACATTCATTCTTTCCTCATTCTTCTCACCAACCTTGTACATGCTCTTGTGACCATCTCTTGGCACCATCCATTGGCTCCATCCATCATTAGTATGAAACATATCTCAAGTTACTTTTCAGACAGTTAAACTTAGTTCTTTGCCCCATGAGTTACTGATTCATTGTTTTTTGACAGGCACTGACTATATGTTAAACACTTTGCTTAGTTTTGTGGAAAATTTTAAGTCAAGTCAAAAATGGCATTTCCCTCAAGGAGACCACAGCCTAATAGGTAATAGGACATATGAAAACATTTTGAAAAATAAAATTTAATATCTGTACCATTAAAATGGGGCAGATGACTATTTCCAGAAAATGTGTTAATATCTATTAAATTTCCATCTCCTTTAAGCTAGCAATTTAAAATACATATTCTTTTTTGTTAGATATATTCTTTATTTACATTTCAAGTGATTTCCCCTTTCCTGGATCCCCCTCCCCTAAAATATTCATTCTAAGGATCCTTGAGCCTTTAGAAATTCCACATATTGATTTCAGGTGAACCCCATAAAATATATGCAAAATGAGTTTATATATTTGATTATTTTATTTCTGAATCATTATATTTCTGTGATTCTTAAATGAAAACATTATTTAATTCACTACAATAAGCCCCCTTCAGAAAATGTATCTTTTTTTTGGAAACCTATTTTTAGCAAATGATCAGAAATATAGACAAAGATTTATTACGGATGTTATTGTAGAGTAGCATCATGTATAACAGTATAAACTAGAAAGAACTCAGATATCAAACAACTGAGTATTAGTTAATTGTAGCATGTCTGCACAATGGGATTTATACTCCTATTAAAATGAGACATCAAAAAGTTAGTGACATGAAAATATGCTCATGATAAATGTGTATTACAACTGTATCCATGGTTTGCACTCAATTACATCATTGAAAAGTCCAAGGAAATAACACACAAAAATGTTGACAATGATTCTCTCAGTGTATTATGGGATTAAGAATGATCTTTAAATTTTTTTCGATGCTTCCCAACATTTCTTCAATGAGCATGGGTCACTTCAAAATTGGAAAAATGTTAATTTTGCATGAGAACCAGTGGAAATATAATAACCTGTAGTGGGATACTTCATTTAATTTTTTGTTTTATTTAAGACAGGGTCTCAGGCTGCCCTAAAACTCATTGTGTAGCTTAAGATAGATAATACCTCCTGCTTCCATCTCCTAAGTATTGACAATATAGCCATGTACCACCAAGCCTGGTTTGTGTTGCACTGGTCTATGGCTTTATGTGTGTTAGGCAAACACTCTTTGAACTGAACTACATCTGCAGGTCCATACAATGCATTTTTTAAATAAAAAAAATAGTGTCTTAGAGGAGGTGGGCTTTTAGCATAACATCAAATCACAGCCAAAGCCTTGACCTTCTGAGGGGACTAAGAAAAGGGAATGGGGGGAGCAGATCTAAACAAAGAATTTTCACTTAAAGAAATTCGGATGGCTGAGAAGCACCTTAAGAAATGTTCAACATCATTCATCATTAGGGAAATGTAAATCAAAACAACCCTGAGATTTCACCTTACACCAGTCAGAATGGCTAAGGTTAAAAACTCAGGAGACAGCAGGTGTTGGCGAGGATGTGGAGAAAGAGGAACACTCCTCCACTGCTGGTGGGGCTGTAAGATGGTACAACCACTCTGGAAATCAGTCTGGCAGTTCCTTAGAAAACTGAACATGATACTACCGGAGGACCCTGCTATACCACTCCTGGGCATATACCCAGAGGATTCCCCGGCATGCAATAAGGACACATGCTCCACTATGTTCATAGCAGCCTTATTTATAATAGCCAGAAGCTGGAAAGAACCCAGGTGTCCCTCAATGGAGGAATGGATACAGAAAATGTGGTATATTTACACAATGGAATACTACTCAGCAATTAAAAACAATGAATTCATGAAATTTGTAGGCAAATGGTTGGAACTGGAAAATATCATCCTAAGTGAGGTAACCCAGTCACAAAAGAATATACATGGAATGCAATCTCTGATAAGTGGATATTAATTATCCCAGAAGCTCTGAATACCTAAGGCACAATTAGCATATCAAATGACTCCCATGAAGAAGTAAGGAGAGGACCCTGATCCTGGAAAGGCCTGATCCAGAATTGTAGGGGAGTACCAGGACAGAGAAAAAGGAGGGAGGTGATTGGAGAATGGGTGGAGAGAAGGCTTATGGGACATATGGGGAGGGAGAACTGGGAAAGGGAAAGCGTTTGGAATGTAAACAAAGAATTTAGAAAATAAAAAAATGGTGGAAAAAAAAGAATTTAAGGGGAGAGCATTATGTAGAAACTGAGATGGGATTATTCCTCCCAGATGCCTTGGTACAGCGAGATCTGGGCCTCATTCAAGGAAACAGCAATATAGCGGTATAGGTCAACTCCCAAAGCCTCTTGGGAACTCCTGTGTTGTGGCCTGCACAGTATAATGCTTTTTCCTTTTTTGTGATAGGGAGTTCAACATGGGGTTACACTTGATAAGTTATGCAAGTATGGAGCAATCACAGCTTAGACAGGTGGATTTTAGAGGATGGGATTAGCCACAAATTTAGAGAGTAGAATTATAAGCCTTAGGAAAGATGGATGAGAAGGAAAAAAAAAGATAAAATAAAATAAGAAGCCCGTTATGTATTGCTTTGTGACTCAAGTTGTTTGGCAGCCAGATGTCTTGGTGTGAAACTGTAGATCTTAATCCCTTATATATCTAGAGGGAAAGCAACAGCTAGTAACAGATTGATTAATGCCATATGGTGTAAGATTACACTGCATAATGTTTATTAGAACATTTTACTATTCTGTATTAGCTTTAAGAAGACAGTAATTTTTAGGGAACTAATTATGCATTTTGACCCATTAATTCATTTGGGAAATAACACTTAAGAAATTTACTTAAAAAGAAAAAAAAAGTAGCTATTTATGCAAACTATTTTTATAACAGAGGAAAAATATTGGGAACCTACTTACATGAGAACTCTGATATATATAAGTATTCCAAAAGAAGGGGATACATTATTGCTATGAAAAGTGTTAATTTATAGGTTTAATAGTTATATGGCTAAAACAATACATTTGTGTTAGGAGAAAAAGCAAAACACTAATGATTTTTGTATTTCATTGAAGATTCATTTGTACAATACTGGCTCAGTCTAAAGAATAGTGGATAGAACATTAAAAGGACTTGGGAATGGGGCTATTTGAGCTAAACAATTTTATTTTGGAAACAACCATTCAGTATCATTTCTTTATATGACATCCCTACATCCAGGGAGCAAGAGAGCAAAGAGCTATTGTTCTCAGAAGGCCCGTGCTAGTCAGCTTTCAGGATAGAGTCTACCAACCAGGGGCTCCCTTTGAACATTTAGAAGACAGAGGAGAGGCTGAAACTATTACAATAGCCATGAGAAGGGAAATGGGCTTTGTCAGACAGTAGATGTGAAAAATTTCACCCCTTTTTATTTAGCTACTTGCAAGTCACCTATTTAAGCGCTGCAGACCATTAATGGCAAGCTAGATACAGCTTAACCATTAACCTCCATGTTCTAGGCTTCTAACGGCATTGTAAGCATTTCATTCTCTGAATTAAAATATTTTTCTTCATCTACCTAGAGCAATTTCTATGTGTCTGACAAAACTGTGAATGATATAGTATCTTTGCCATCATTATATTTACTGTACATTATAAACTGATTAAACAAGTGAAACATACATTCAACTACCATTGTTTTTTGTCCATGTGATTAAACATATTAAAAATTACAAGACATGGACAGTATTCTTACCTAGAAAACAGCCTGATGCTTCACCAGCCGTCAGAACCTCTCTGTGTAATCTCTAGCATATGCTTCTTACACAAAAGGATCCATGGAGTAGGTCGGTTGACATAGTTCTAAGCATTCATTTAGCTTGAACATAGTAGTATGTATGTGTTAAAGGGGGTACAGAGGGCAGTTTACAAATTGGTCTGAAAACACTATTATATGAGTAAGTCAAAAGTGAGTCTATGCATTTGTTTAGACATAATCTATATTATTTTGGGAAAAAGTCTAGTTTCTGTGCTAGTATACCTAGTTACTAGAGGAACCTTGTATATATTGACAGTGCATATGTGTGTGATTTTTTTTGTTCCCGTGGCAATATAGAAATGTAACTGAAAAGTACCCTTCTGCAACTTGAAGCACTTTGCACCTCCTCCTTTGTTTCCTCCAAACCATTTTATTTTATTGGAGGAAAAGCAGGGACCATGAGTTCAATGACAGATTCTTTTCGTGGGCTCTTTCCTTTATGTACAGTCCTTTGCAATGCCCCTTTGCCACATTTCTCACGAAGATAAGGAGTCTATTCCACAACTTCTTTGAGACTGGGCTTGACCATGTGACTTATTTTAACCAATTAAATAAATTATTATTAAATAAAATTAATAAATAAATAAAAACACTAAATTAAACATAGTGACTAAATAAAAACATGGGAGTGGAAATTTGAGAAGAGCTTTTTTTGTACTGGCCTCACTCCTTGTTGTCTTTTTAGTAAGCTTGAGAAACCCTTTCATATTAATAACCTTGAACCTACCCAAAGTGACATGTGACCTAACTACTCAATTTTTCCAAACACTGTTGCCCAAGATCACGTGACAGCCAACACCCAGCTCTAAGCATGTCAGCAAGGGCAACTCAGCATTTCTATTGGTTTGTACCTATACATGCAATTCCAGAGAAGATCACAAGAGGAGCCACCCAGCTCTTCCTAGACCATTCTGACATAGTAGTTAGTAGTCAGTTGTCAGTTGTCAGTAGTCTGTAATCTGTAGTCAGCAGTCAGACCAAGTAGTTCTGCCATAGACTAGTAAGTAATTGTTGTTTTAAGTCACTGAGCTTTACAGTGATAAAAATTAGACTGGCTATAAAGCTGTGAGCTTGGACCAGAAATGGAGACTACTTTCTCTGCCTTTCAATTAAAAAAAAGAAATACTCCCCAAATGATGATGAAGTTAGTTAATTACAATATATAATCTGTGCCTCAGAGGAATACAAACAAGGAAAGCAATGTTGAAGATGTCTTCTCTTTCCTTACTAATTAGAAAATTCTGTCAAATGAGTACCTCATCACCCAATACCATCAAAACTCAATGAAGTGAAAATGATTTTGATTCACTGAGAAATTTAAGAAAATTGAAATGGACTAGAATCTGCATTTTCTCTCCCTTAAGACTGCCACAGTTTTGTCCACAGGTCTTGCCATGGACTGCCTGAGCTTGTTGTCTTCCCAAGGTTTTCTTTCCTGCTTTCCTCAAAGTTAGCCAGTGTTGGCTTCATGTTCTGATCATTAAATTGTGAGAGTGTTTGTTTGTGGTAAATCAAGTAATAGATGACATACAACAGACATATCCACACCCTACCCATAATCTGTTCCTCGTCTTTCATATGGCTTTTATACTTGCTCATCTCTTTTCAAAGTACTTTGAATTAATTTTTAAAGTTAGTATACAAAGTGATAGGTTTTGTTATTGTATCTGACCTGGGCATAATTCTGCCCTGACTTTTCCAGTGGTTATCAGTGTAAGATCTATTGTCAAAGGTGATATTCAAGTTTCATTGTTTGTCTTTTTTCTTCCCATATATTTTCCTGGACTCCCGGAAGTCAAGAATTTAAGGTTTAGACTAAGGCCTAAAGAGCTGTTTAGTATTGGTTCAACCATGAATGTGGGAGTTAAGATGCTTCTAGATATTGTGAGTTGGCTCAGAGACATCTTTCAAAGTAGACCACTTCTTCTTGGTGACCTCTAAGTAATTAGACTTAAAAATATTTTTCTTCTCACCATACCAGCCCTTTGAAATGAAACTAAAATCAAATTTGCCCCTGGAAGGATGGGCTAAGGAATGAGTTAAATGAGTGAATTTATTTCAAGGTACTCGTTTCTTTAAGGCTTATCCTTACAAAGGAACTTAGCAATGAGGTAAACAGGTTAGCAACAATGTTGGGAGTAATCTTGAACAGAGAAAATGGGAACATGGAACTATGTTGCTTTGTGGTATTGCTTATTTTATCTTGCTTGGAATTCTGACATAGGTCTTGTATAAGTAATTAATTCTTACTATGCATATATTTTATACTAGTGTAGAAGCTGTGGTTCCTTGCTTTCCTGAATCTTCCGTATTGCTTAGTACTACAAAAACTAGTGCAATGTAGTACTGTGCAATGACATGTAATATGCCGTCCTTTTTACTGTACACTTTCTAGTACCTTGGAGACTATCTGGCATATGGTAAGTACTCAATAAATATTGAATGAATGAGTGAATAAATGGGGCATCAGATACCTTCAAAGAGCAAGCTGATGAATACATGCATGAGAATGGAGTCTTGAAATCTGGTGCTAGCTCTCTTGGATAGCCTACATATGATTAGACTGCTTCCTCTATTTTCCAATTCATTTTAGGTTTTGCTCAACTTCCCTGCCTTTGGACCTCATTTACCAATAATGGGGTTCACTGTCTCTCAGCTCAATGCAACACTACTCAAAAGGCCTTGGAATGGTTTCCATGGTTACATCTTCTGGAGTTACCCCCTTTGGAAATCTTGTGTTCTTTCCTTTCCTTTAACTTCTATTTCAGATATTTAAATGCACACCTTAGGGGTCTTGAAGAGAGAGTGTGTATTAGCATTCCCCAGAAGCACTTCAAACCATGGAGAAGAGAAATCAAGGACTTCCTATTCCTTTTCGTCTGATATGTGCAGAGTGGGAACAGATGATGTGATCCTGAAACTCTCTGAGGGAGAATAAGAGCCAGAGCCCCCCTCCCCTGCCCAGCAGTCTCTTCAGATTACCAAAAGCTGCTTTCCCTATTCCATGTGCATTCATATGACAAAACTGAGCACTGAGACCAATTTAAAGCCTTTTCTTTATTCATAGTTTATTTTCATCCAATCCTCATGCTAACTTTACTGATGTATGTGTCTTGCCTTGAAGCTTCTTAAGTATGTGAGTAGCTAGATCAGGAAAGAGTGACGCTAGAGAAAATGGGAAGGTGAAGAAAGCATTGTTTTTAGAGGAACTTCAAAACTGAACTGATTCCTGAGTCAGATGAACTTCTGAGATCTTCTACTCTCTGGTGATATTTTTAACACCACTATTAATCTGTCTGTCTGTCTGTCTATCTATCTATCTATCTATCTATCTATCTATCTATCTATCTATCTATCTGTCTGTCTGTCTGTCTGTCTGTCTGTCTGTCTATCCATCTATTCTTCTCTCATATATTACATCCTGACCACTCTTGTCCCTTTGCCTCTCCCAGTTCCCCCTTTCCATCAGATCCACTCTTCCTCCTTTCCCTTCAGAAAAGAGCAGGCCTCCCAGGCAAATCAACCCAACATGGCATATATCAAGTTACAATAAGACTAGGTTGGATGAGGCAACCCAGGGTTCCAAGAGGAAAAGGATCTCAAGATCAGAAAAAAAGAGTCAGAGACACCCTCTACTCCCACTGTTAGGAGTTCCGCAAGAGCACCAAGATACACAACCATAGCATATGTGCACAGAACCTAGCATAGACCCAAATATGCTCCCTGGCTGTTGCTTCAATCTCTGTGAACACCTATGAGAGCAGGTTAGTTGTTCTGTTGGCCATGTTCTCATGGTGTCCTTGACCCCTCTGGCTCCTATAATCCTCCACCCTCTACTGCCAGATTCTCTGATCTCCATCCAATGTTTGCCCGTGGTTCTCTGCATTTGCTCCTATCAGCTGCCTCTCTGATGAAGATTATGCTAGGCTCCTATCTACAAGCATAGCAGAATATCATTAGGAATCATTTCATTGGCTGTTTTTTGCCATTCATGTTTTGGATGGGACTAGAAAAAAAATCATCCTGAGTGAGGTAACCAAGACCCAGAAAGATAGACATGGTATATATTCACTTGTAAGTGGATATTAGCTGTAAAGAATAATCATGCTACAATCCACAAACCCAGGAAGGCTAAGTAACAAGGATGACTTAAGGGGGGAAGGAATGCATGAATCTCTCTGGGAAGGGAAAATAAAATAGATGCCATGGGTAGACTGAAGGCTGGTGGTGACTGGAGCAGGAAGGATCAGGTACGGGGAGGATGGATGGAGGGAATACTGGAGCACAGCTAGAATTTGTGGGCATTTCAGGGGCAAAGTAGAAACCTTGTGCAATGGGAACTCTCCAGAGTCTCTGAGGGTAACCCTGGGGAATAGGGAGCCCAAGCTGCTCATCTCCTGTAACCAGGCAAGGCTTCCAATGGAGGGACACCAACTCAGTCACAAAAGCTTCAACCTACTATTTGTCCTGCCTATTTGGCAGCACAGAACTTGTGAGAGTGGCCAACCAATGACTAGTTCAAGAATTGGTGGGTATCCAAGAGCAATGACTGGTCCCGCCTGAGATCCATCCAAATGAACTCCGGCCTGACACTCACTGTCCGAAGGGCCAGGACCCAGAGGCAATAGCTAATAGCTACCAACGCTGAGAAACTTCCAGAGAATTGAGAATTAACTCTCAGACTCAGGTTAGGTAGCTCTCGGATATACCAAGGGCTCTCAATGGACTGAAAGTAGATTTTACAAGTCATGCATCCAGTAATTCAAAACTGCCTCTGAGGGAGCACCTATTCCTTTAGAACCCCACCCTGTCTGAATATCTAGTCTTTTCTCTGCACCCTCATTTCTCTCTGTGAAACTCCTGCTTTTCTGTCTAACCAGTTTTTAGCAAAGTCTTTTCCTAACTTCTAACTTCTAACTTCTAGAAGTCCCTTTAAAAAGCCATGCTTGGTTTGTCCTCCCACAGAGTTCAGGCTGTTCTTTAGACCCAGTGCACCAGAGGTGTGCTTGACCACCCCCCTAAACACATAAGGCAGACAGATCTTGCCACTGGACACACTGCTTCTGCATAAAATCCCAGAGACTCCTTTAAATCTCTTTTGTGGATTTTCTTAACATTTTTTAAACATTGTGGTCATTCCTCATTTAAGGACTGGCCTGGAAGCATGAACCTATGACTAGACCACTTGGAAGCCCTCCCAGAGGTGACAGAGGTGGTGCGGTTGACATCCACTTCCAGGTGGGTAGGAATTATTATTATTATTATTATTACAGTGTAATCCCTACAAGTACAGATGCTGGAGCCAGACTTTAGAGATCATGGGGTCATGTCCTTTCTTCTTCCTTCTCAGCTAAGTTTTCTTGGGTAAGGTGTTTAGCCTCTCTCTGTTTTTGTTTCATCTCCATAAATTGGGTGTGATTATAGTAATCAGGCTTGGCTGTTATGAGTACAAAATTAATCATGTGAAATGCTTAGACCAGGGTGTGGCAGGATCCCCAAAGGAGCCCCCAAATATTGTTTAGTATTGACAACATCAAAGCTTCTTCTCCTACTGGGACAGTACTAGCCTAAGTCATATACTCTCAGAGTAACCCACATACTACAGGTTCTCGACTTGTCCCTACCTTATATACACACAACTAAAGTCAGACATCAGTCTCTAGGCTAGTAAAAAAAAAAGGCCAGTATACATGTGGGTGTAAAAATGAACAATGATATGTTTTCTTTTTGTTCTTCATGACCAAGATTGGGTGATATTTATCACCTCATTTTTTCTTTAGTCCTTCCTTGAGTCCCTTCTTCCTTTGAGGCTGAATTTAGTGTTTGCTTAAATTATTTTTTTAAAATTATTTACACTCCAGTCATTGCCCCCTCCTGGTCTCCCCTCCCACAGTTCCTCATTCCATTCCTCCTCCCCTTGTCTCAGAGAGGGTGCTCCTCCCCACCAGGGCTCACCCCTCCCTGGGGCCTCAAGTCTCTTGAGGATTATGCATATGCATACCTTCTCACACTAAGTCCAGACCAGACAGTCCTCTGCTGTATATGTGTCAGGGACCTTGGACCAGCCGGTATATGCTGTCTGGTTGGTGGCTCGGTCTCTGGGAGTTACGTGGGGGTATGGGTTAGTTGAGTCTGCTGGTCTTCCTATGGGGTCCCTCTCCCTTTCAGCTTCTTCAACCCTTCTCCTAATTGAAGCATAGGAGTCCCTGACTTCAGTCCAATGGTTGGGTGTAAGTATCTGTGTCTGTCCCAGTCAGCTGCTGGTTGGGCCTCTAAGAGGACAGCCATGCTAGGCTCCTGTCTGTAAGCACATCAAGACCCGACAGCAAGGCCTGACACAATTACTGATGCTTAAATTCTTTTTTATTGGTTATTTTGTTTATTTACATTTCGAATGTTATCCCCCTTCCTGGCTTCCTCTCCAAGAACCCTCCAGCCCACCCCCTCACCCTGCCTTCAGAAGAGTGCTCCCCCCTCCCACCCATTCCCCTACACTGGAGCATCAAGCCTTCTCAGGACCAAGGGCCTCTCCTCTCACTGATGTCCAATAAGGCCTTTCCTCCCTTTGATGCCAGACAAGGCCATCCTCTGCTCTATATGCAACTGGAGCCATGGGTCCCTCCGTGTGTACTCTTTGGTTGGTGGTTTAGTGCCTGGGAGCTCTGGGGGTACTGGTTGGTTGATATTGGTGTTCTTCCCATGGGGTTGCAGACCCCTTCAGCTCCTTTAATCCTTCTCTTAACTCCTCCATTGGGGTCCCCATGCTCAGTCCAATGGTTGGTTGCAAGCATCTACCTCTGTATTTGTCAGGCTCTTAGCAGAGTCTCTCAGGAGACAGCTGTGTCAGGCTCCTGTCAGCAAGCACTTCCTGGCATCAGCAATAGTGTCTGGGTTTGGTGACTGTATATGGGATGGATCCCCAGGTGGGGCAGTCTCTGGATGGCCTTTCCTTCAGGCTCTGCTCTACACTTTGTTCCCATATTTTCTTTAGACAGAAGCAATTCTGGGTTAAAAATTTTTAGAAAGGTTGGTAGCCCCATCCCTCAACCAGGGGCCATGCCTAACCTCTGGATATGGTCTCTACAGGTTCCCTCTCCCCTTTGTTGGGTATTTCAGCTAATGTCATCTCTGTTGGGTTCTGGGAGGCTCTTGATTTCCTGGCATCTGGGACTTTGTGTTGGCTACCCCCAGTTCCCCACCCCCCACTGCTGTCTACCTCTGTTCAACTTCCTGACCCTCTGTGCATCTATCCCATCTCTTCCCATACCTGATCCTGACCCCTTATTTTTTCTTTTTCCCTCCTCTCTTCCTTCCAAGTCCTGCCCACTCTCTACCTCCCATGATTATTTTGTTCCCCCTTCTAAGTAAGACTAGGGCATCCACTCTTTGGTCTTCCTTCTTGACCTTCTATATGGTCTGTAAGTTGTATCATGGCTATTCTGAACTTTTTTGCTAATATCTACTTATCAGTGAGTACACACCATGTATGTTCTTTTGTGATTGAGCTACTTCACTCAGGATGATATTTTTTAGATCCATCCCATTTGCGTATGAATTTCATGAAGTTATAGTTTTTAATTGCTGAGCAGTACTCCATTGTGTAAATGTACCACATTTTCTGTATCCATTCCTCTGCTGAGTGGCATCTGGCTTATTTAGTGACATTCCAGCTTCTGGCTACTATAAATATGGCTGCTATGAACATAGTGATGGCTGTGTCCTTATCCCATGTTGGAACATCTTCTGGGGATATGCCTAGGAGTGGTATAGTAGGGCCTCGGGTAATACTATGTCCAATTTTCTGAGGAACCACCAGACTGATTTCCAGAGTGGTATTGTTTTGATAACTTTTGGTTGAAAGTTGGTTTTATTTGATATTAGAATGGCTACTCCAGCTTGTTTCTTGGGACCATTTGCTTGGAAAATTGCTTTCCATCCTTTTACTCTGAGGTAGTGTCTGTTTTTGTCACTGAGGTATATTTCCTATATGCAGCAAAAATGCTGGGTCCACACATCCAGTCTGTTAGTCTATGTCTTTCTATTGAGGAATTGAGTTATCGACACTGATTTTAAGGAATAGTGATTGTTGCTTCCTGTTATTTTTGTTGTTAGAGGTGGAATTATATTTGTGTGGCTATCTTCTTTCTGGTTTGTTGAAAGTAGATTACTTTCTTGATTTTTTGAGGGTGTAGTTTCCCTCCTCGTGTTGGCATTTCCACCAATTATCCTTTATAGGGCTGGATTGTGGAAATATATTGTGTAAATTTGTGTGTGTGTGTGTGTGTGTGTTTGTTTTGTTTTGTTTTGTTTGCCATGGAATGTCTTGTTTTTTCCTTGGGGGGATAGAGAGAGGGGGCGCTATAAGGAGAAATCTTGCAGATTTTGTCTTTGAGAGGACTACTAGGGCAGTAAGCCCATGCAGACTTAAGTGTATCCATTTTTCTCTTCTATTCATTGGCCTCTCATCCTTTCACCCTGGTTTGCTGATCACCATCACAGGAGATTCCACAGAGTCTCCCCATGGTTCCAAGCTGTATGGCCAGGCTACAGTATTATAGCTGCTCCCCTGTCCGCATTATATTTAGCCATAGCTGACACTGGTTCTTGAGAGACATAGCTATTCTCTTCCCCCAGCTAACTTTCATTTCATGAAAAACATTTCAAAACCCAGTAGCTTAAAACAGGCTAGTTCCTTTGCTTTCAGAGTTGACAGGTTGGATGGGCTCAGCTGAGTGGTTCATGTGTTCATAGTCTGCTGCCACCTAGATAATATAACTCTGTTGCTACAGATTGACAGGCTGTAGGTGGGGATGGTGGAGGCAATTAGGTGTTATGCTTCTTACCACTCATCAGGCTAGCCCAGGATTCTATGAGGGTGGGGCGAAGGGGTGGGGGTAAGCACTTCAGGAGCAGTAATTAAGGGAAAGCCACAAATATATTCTTGTCTCTGTCTTGTTACAGGCGTTATTTGCTCCTTTGCTTTGAGCAAACCATATGACCAAGCTCAGGCTTAGAAAAGGAGAGGGGCTGTCCACAGATGGATAAGGTGAGGTGTGTACAAAACCAAAGACCAAAACAAGCCAAAACCAAACTAAACTAAACCAACAACAAAAAACCAAACACAAAACAAACAAAAAACAACTAAAATCAAGACCCAACCCCAAGACCAAAAATACCACTACCAACAAAAAAAATCTGAAGATTATTATACATGGAGTACTTGGTGTAACATTTCAGAATTCACAGAGTAGATATGAACATTAGTTCCTCTATATTTTAATGTCAATATATCTATCTATATGTGCATGCTAGGTAATAAACTCGAAAGGGGACTGTGAGAAGGGGAAAGGATTTGAAGGTGGGAGAAGAGAAATAATGGAATCCATGTGTCCTGCAAGGTCAGGGAACTACAGGGGAAAGGAAAAGTCCATTGGCAAGGCAGGAGGCAGGATGGGGGAAATGGAAGAGGAAGATGAACAGATACAAGCTATGGATGAAAATATCACAGTGAAACCAGGTATTTTATAAGATTTTTTTTTAAAAAAAACTTTTTTAAAAAGATCTATTAGCCTTCTGTCAGGTTTCTTTAAGAAAATTCAGGCTATAAAAATGACTACATTAGTAATGTCTCTTTGGGTTTTTTAAATATTTTATTTAGTGTGTGTATGTGTGTCTGTGTGTGTATGTGTGTTTGTGTGTGTGCATGCACGAATGTCTATGGGTGGGTGGTGCTATGGCCTGTGTGCAGAGGTCAAAGGACAACTTGTGGAGTTTGGTGCTCTCTACCATATGGGTTCTTGGGCTCAAACTCAGTCCATTAGACTTGGTGGCAGGTGTCTCCACCTATTTAGCTACCTCACCAGCCAGTGGTGGTTCTTCATGTCACTATTGGAAATGGAAGTTTGGTACCAAATTTCTTTCAGAATCTAAAAGAAGTTTAGTGGCTTTTCATCAGAGAAATTCACATTATGTTGCTTAAAACTGCATGAGAGTTATAGATAACGCGAAAGCAAATGCCAAGTTAATGACTCTTCCCAGAGCTAGAATATATGCTTTTATAAAAGAATTCCTTTGAAACAAAATGTGTTTGCTATAGGCTTGCTCATTGAAAGAGAATCTTGTTTGGCGAGAGATATAAACTACCACTTTTCCAGGTTTATCCGGACAGAACATGTCCAAAAGCATTTAGTTTGGTCAGCTTGCTCTTCAACATAGGAAAACGTCAGTTTCTACCCAGCTTTTCTGTATGTCATTAATCAGAGGCCAGATGGGCTCATTTAGGTGTGGGCCTGATTCTCTTTAGACTGATTCATATAGAATCATATACATAATGATGTGAACACTAGAGAATGTGGCCAAAGCCAGTGAAAATATATGATTGATTAAGAACACTTGTGTGCATTCAAAGCATTCTTTCAGGTGTTTAAATATACTAAGCTCCAAAGTCTACAGGCTTTGTTATATCATTTAAGGATGTCTTTGGCTGTAAATAATGATGATCCAATTTATATGGGCTTTAACTTGGGCATGGTAGTAGATGATGGTAATTTCAATGCTTAGGAGGCTGGGCAGAGGATCATGAGTTCAAGACCACCCTATGCTATATAGCAAGACTGTGTCTGAGAAATAAGTATAAAATAAGCGTTATATGTAGATGACAATATCTAGAGGCGGAACAAAAAAAACCCCAGAAAGTTCCATGGAACCTTTGTTTCCTTAGTTCCATTGGTCATAGTTACCTGACATTTAAACAAGGCCTTTGAAAGAAAGGCTTGCATCCTCATCCAGTTTAAGCAAAAATCACACCCCTCTTCATTCTGGGGAGAGATGTAATCTCCTTTGAAGGCTCTGCATTTTTTCTTGAGGAGTTAAAAAAGATTCCAGTGTGGACAAAACTTAAGTGCACACTTAGCAAAAAGAAGGGAGAATTGCCTTGGCTGGGCCATCTGACCTTCTGTAGAGAAAGAAAGAAGGAAAGCTTTTGCAAACATAAGTGTGGTAAGTGCCTCACATATTGTGCTAAGCAAAATGACAGAAGAGAGATGATAAAGGGATGTGGGATGGGGGAGTGAGAAAGCGAGCCCATCATACTGAGCCGCTCCATGCATGGCACAAGCTGGATTCTTAGAGCAGAAGTGTGACGCCCCGCTTAACGGCATGACCTCTGGCACATGTTCACCTGGCATTGTTGGTAAATGTGTGCCAATGGACTCATTCCCTGACTCCTCCCACCTACATGGCTGTGTAATGACAAAAGAATCATGATCCTTCTAGGTAGCCCTCAATTACGGATGCCTAAGATCTGGTACATAAATACATCTTGGTAGACATGGTAGTAGTGCATGCCTGTAATCGCAACCCTCAGAAGGCTAAGGCTGGATGATCATGGGTTTGATGCCAGTCTTGGTTACAGAGTAGCACTGCCTCAAAATAAAACAAACAAACAAACAAACAAACAAAAAAAACCAAGAAAAAAAAAACCCCAAGAAAACCCCAAAGCAAACAAAAACAATGGAAGCGTCAGTTCTTAACTTTTGTTTGGGCTAACTCCAAGTTAGGCATTCCATACTGTTTCCCAGGGATTTTCCTGCAGGGTGCAATCAGTTGCTCACCATGGTAGGCAGCTGAACAATACCTGACCTTTGCTGCTTGCCCACCAGTCTTGTCCACATCTCCTAAGTAGCTGAACACAAAGCCCGTTTTCCTGGTGCACATTATTTTATCCCACCACCTAGTTAGGCAGGTCCCTAATATACTATGTATTGAGAGGTCCAACTGATGGATAAAGCAACAGATGTAGGCAAAGTGCTATCGCTGTGTCATGTTGAGGGTGTCCTTCGATGGTTGATGTGTTGGCATCTAGGTCTTCCTTGTGACTCTCCTGAGTGGTTATGGAACCTTAAGTGAGGTGTAATGGGATCTGGTTGGGTCATTGGGAGTACTGCTCACTGTGATTAGCATAGGTTTGTGGTGCCCCAGTTACTTCTCATGAGAGTGGGTAGCTATAAAAGCTTATCACTGGCTCTTGCCCAATCTCTACCTCTCTCACATGCACTCTCATCATGATGCCACTTTATCAGGACGGAAGAGCTAGGGCTATGGTGTTTAGATTTTCAATGTTCAAAACTGAGTTAAATGAACATGTTTGAAAATAAGTTACTTAGTGTCAGGTACTTTGTTAGAGCGATGGAAAAAAAAAAGACTATGATTCACAGATCGGGTGAACCCTCTCAAGCTCATTCAACTGGTGAACAGGAAAGTTTAAATCAACATCTGCTCTCATCTATGCTCTCCCTCTAATAATACTTTGTAGCTTAGTGATATTGAGCTAGACACTAATACTAAGTCTGGAGGACCTAAACAAAGCCAAGATGCCCATAATTTATCCTAAGCATCATGTGATTTACCATAGGTGGCCATGGCTTTTGATTTGCTTAATTTCACCATGTCCACAAGCAGATCTATTGCGTAAGTTTCTTGAACTTTGGCAGCTAATGGATGGTAATCCTACAACAACCAGATGACTCTGAATTAAAATTCCACTTTGAACCAGAACTGCTCTGAGAACTGAGTCTGGCTGACCACTGTCTAGGATGCTCTCTACATGGATGAATGAACTTCCTTGGCAAGAACTAAGCAAGCGAACTCTTTTGTATGTGGCTGAGCTTCTGAGAGAGCATGATGGATGGCTTTGGAGATGGATCATAGAGTTAAATATAACAAGACCAGAAACGTATTCTGGTACTGTACTTGATGGTTTTCCTTCTCAGGATCCTGAACACCCGTTTTTTTTTTGTTTGTTTGTTTGTTTGTTTTGTTTTGTTGTTTGTTTTTTTTTCCTGAGAGCGGCTTCTCACACCACTAGAGCCTGCTTAGTCACTACTGGGTAAAAATCCTTGTGTGGGTAGCATCCCTGGGAAACCAACTTGCCATTTGAGAATGGGAATGGGTAGATCAAATGCTTTAGCTTCTTCATTCAACAAGAGAATGATTCTGAAGCCTGTCACACATGGTATCCCAAAGGACATGGATCCTAACTGAGCCTTGATAGCACAGAGCTGTAACACACTGATTCGCACACTCATGTATTAGTTATTGCCTCATCCTTGTGTCATTACTACCTAGTTGCCTAGTATCTGAAATTCAGATAACTTGACCATACAGTTTGGCATGACGGTTAACAAAACCCCTGTGTTTAGAGTGGTCTGCAGATAATGAGTGTTCACAAGAGAATATGGTGGTTACTGTGGCGAGCCTTTTGTTTTGGGCCTTTAAACTTCATCCTGCAGTTCCAATTCTTCCACTAGGTGGCAGAGTATCAACAGCCATTATTTGTGAACCTCATGTCTCTGAGAGTCAGAAAAAGAAGTAAGTAAGAGACCCTGAGGGACTCTGGTCAGTGAGACACGAGAAGGGCGAGCCTATGATTAAAAACTAACCCAAATAAAGAAAGCGGTGCCCTGAAATTTTAGCCTCAGTCAGATCGGTGCCTGATTCGGGGCCTTGAAAGGTAGAGATTGTTGGATGAATTCCCAAAGCAACACGGAAACCTATATGGGAGAAGCAGGAATCTGTCTGTTTGCAAGAAATTAGTGGGCGCCATTTTCCTATGGTGGGGTGAATACTAAGTCATAGGAGATGACTAGAGGGTAGAGAAATGGCAATGTGCCAGCGAAAATCTAAACTTCCATCTGAACAAAGCAGAACTTGATAAGAGCCATGAAATCTGGCAGGCAGCTTTGGAAATCTTCCAGGATTGTTTGGTAGTTCTTGTTTGTATCATTGGACAAACAACACCAGGTAAGTATGTGGCATCAGCTTCATGGTTAAAAGATGAGGAGAGCGGGGGTATTTAGCTACTGCTTCTACCATTAACTACTTGAGCATTTGCCTGGGGTATTAACCCCACAACATGTACAGAAGTGAGATGCAGATGTCTCAGTAGAAAGCTTTTGGCGTGTTGATCTGGTTAAAATACAGATAATCATTATGTAAGTCTCAGGTGGTGACTGAGATGGAGAATTTTGAATAGGCACTCAAATGAGGTGGATGCTGCTGATCCCTGGATCACAGTTTAGGAAGAAAGGGGCATGCTACTCTTTGCATTTGCCCTGCTATTGTTTTTTAATTCATCCCACACCATTATCAACCTAAACAACACTGCAGGAACTTGGTGTCATTGAATTTTTGGTGTTCTCTTCTCTGGTCCTTGATGTCTTCATTTCTAAAATGAGGAGCTTGTGTTAGAAGAGCTGTTACTAAGTGGTAGATAGGGAGAATGTAGGAGGGACTTTTTAAAAAGACTTGCTTTGTCTTTATTTGTGTGTGTGTGTGTGTGTGTGTGTGTGTGTGTTCATGTATGTGGAGGTACCCATATTGTCCAGAAGAGAATGCCAGGTCCTTCTGAGCTGAAGTTACAAGTGACTGTGAACCTCTTGATGTGGGTTGTAGTGGCTATTCCTGGTTGTCAACTTGACTATATCTAGAATGTACTACAATCCAGAATTGGAAGGCTCACCTATGATCCTAATCTGGAGGCTGGGAGACACAAGTTTCTGACCTAGATCTTGCCTTGGAGATCTTGAAGCATAGTGGCTATGAATCCCAAAAGATTAAGACAGGGAGATCTCTGAGTTCAAGGTCATCTGGGACAAAGCAAGTCCCCAGATCCAGGCATGGACATTTAATCTGGGCCATACCCTCTGCTCTCTCTCTCTCTCTCTCTCTCTCTCTCTCTCTCTCTTCCCTGCCTGCTTGCCTTGTGGGACTGGGCAACTGCTAGATCCATGAACTTCCATCCACAGCTGCTGCTGACCATTGTTGGGAGTTGGACCACAGACTGTAAGTCATCTACAAATTCCCTTATTATATAGAGACTACCCATAAATTCTGTGACTCTAGAGAACCCTGACTAATACATGGATTATGGGAGCAATACAATGGTCCTCTAGAAAGGTGAATGCACTCTTAAAGGTTGAGCTATATCCCCAGCCTCTATGGACAGATTTTTAAAAACACAGCATTTCAATGTTTAGAAAACACTTGAGAATTAAATAAATCTGTTGTCCTACCCAGCTATAGCACTCCTTGACTTCTGCCCAAAGGATTCGATATCTTAAGCACATACACTTGCTCAGCTATGCTCATTGCTGCTCTGTTCATAAAAGCTAGAAAATGGAAACGACTAATTATCCTTCAACTCATGATGGATAGGAAAAATGTGGTACATTTACACTATGGAATACTATTCAGCTGTAAGAAAAATGAAATCACGAACCTTACAAGTAAATGGATGGAACTAGAAAAGATCACATTCAGTGAGGTAACCCAGACCCAGAAAGCCAAATGTTACCTATTCTCTCTTATTGGAGGTTCCTAGTTCCAGAACTTCAGATGCAAATACATAGTCTCTAGTAATACAGAAACTGGAAAAATAAAATGGGACCATTGCCAAAGTCTGGAAAGCAATTGAGAGGGAAATAGCAGGGTCAAAATAATCTTTTGGGAAGGGGGGGTACTCCTTAAGCAGAGGAGGGAGGTAAATACAGAAGATAGTGGGGGAGGGTAAAGGGGGATAGCAGTATATGAGAGATCTGATAGGGGAATGGGAAACTGGATGCTCCTTTGGGAAGGGAGAAGGAAGGAAATGGGTACATAAAATAAGGATGTCTGAAATAGCCACAAGGAATCATGCTATTAACTCTTTACCTAAAACCCCATAATGTATGTAATGCTGTGTATAAATATACATATACAGTTTTAAATAACTTCTCATTTGAGCTGATGGTGTTCCCTTCTAGAGGCAAAGACCATCTTAAAAACTCCACTACCAAACACGAGAACCCCTCTTTAAAGTTGTTGTTCAGGGTTGTACAAGAGACTCCCTAAAATATACAGCCTAGTGCTGTTGTCCTTGGTTACTTCCCAAAGATGGAAAGTAAGTCCCTATTTCTAAAGACAGCATGTACTTCAGGAACACGGCCCAGAGACCCCTGAACTGTTATTGATTTGAACTCTTCCTGCCTAAGGGCTAGTTCTCATGGTAGCAGAAGGCTTCCAATGGAGGAAGGCAAACAGTAGCCCTACCCACCTATGACACCTATGAATACATACCAGCATGGCATGGTAACCCTAAGGTTTCAGCGGGAGCATGCATACCTTGGTGGTAAACAACAGCTCTCTAATTAGGTGGAAGATCTGCTTAACAAGAGAAATAATGTGCCTGGTGCTGGAAACTTTGCTAACTGATAGGTGCTAGTGAAATAAGATTATCAGTTGTTCAGTGCCAGTCATCCCTGAAAACATATATACAAGTACATTATATGGACTCAACAGTTTTTATTTAGAAAAAGAATGTGAATGTGCGAAAATACATATATACATGCAATAACAATTAGTAAAACAAAACAGTCTGAATTTAAAGTAGAGCAGGGAGGGTTTGGAGGAGAAATGGTGCAATCAAATTATAATCTCAAAAATAAATTTAAAAAGGAAACCACCAAAATGCAAAGTATGAACAAACCTCAGCTGGCCAAGATTCACAGAAAGCTACTCTAGCTGCTAAAAGAGTCACATCTCTTAGGAGTGGGGGATAGTATTAAAGTTTCCAGACAGATGGACTAGGGACGTGTGTATGTGTGTGTGTGGGGGGGAGGCATGTATTTGTGTGTGTGTGCGCACATGTATATGTTGCCAATGTTGTTCGTGTGCTTACATGCCTGGATCGAGTTGGAGGATTTTTCTCTATTGTCCTTTACCTTATTTATACACTGAATTTGAAGCTCACCATTTTGGCTACATTGACTTTCCAGGGAGCCCCCAGAATTAGCCTGTCTTTGTTTTCAGCAGTGGGATTAAAGGCACATACCACTAAGTCCATTTTGTTTTGTTTTGCTTTACTTTGTTTTGTGGGTGTTGAAGATCTGAATTCAGGTTCCCGGGCCTGCACAGGAAACATTTTCCCCAGTGAGCCATCTCCCAAGCCCCACACTTGGCTTTTATATGGATGCTAAAGGTCTGAATTCAGATTCCCAGGCTTATACATCAAGCACTTTACTCACTGAGCCTTATCCCCATTCCAAGATGATCATTTCTACATAGAGAGACATGCTGGTCCTGAAAGGTTGAGGAAAGGGGGCAATCTATACGACTTTGTGCAGATCTGCTACGTTATCCCTGCCTTTTACATAGATCTACTATTATAGTATTATATCGGAATGCCTATGTATTTATCTTTCCTCCTGGCCTGTGAGCATCTTTATAAGGTTAGAATTTGTCTTTGACTCTATTACTACAATACCTCGCACACAGTACGTGTTTAGTGACTCCTTGAATGTGTAATAAACCTAGGGATTTTTTTTTTTTGCAGCTCTAAAAATATTATAACACCACGAGGTGGAATTACATGCTGGCTGTTTTATGTTATATAAGTTTATTAGTAATAACCATTTTAAATATGCTGGTTCCTCAGAAAGACTCTTTCAAGGTTTTATTCTGTTCAGATGGTATAAGCACCTTTGAAGTTTTCTTGTAACAGATTCTAACCACTCAGCTTCATGTCCAGCATTTAACAGGAGATGCTCCTGAGCACATACGGTTTACTCATGTTCCAGTGACAGTTGTTTGGCAGAGAGAATAGTTGAAAGTGGTGCCTTTGTGTATGAAACATCTGCCTTGGTTTTCCATGGAAGGAGAGTCTGTGGAGTATACTTGGATGGGCTCTGCCTGATTGAGCTTGCCAGGGAGAGGCAGAGGCACCACTAATTACACATCTCGTATTATAGGTTGGAAATTGATACACAGAGTAAATGGTCTGGCCCACAAACCCCCAAATATAATGAAAGCAACATAGACATAAGTTCATTTTCAAACTTCCCAGTGTTGCAATGCCGATCTAGTTATACAATTCAATTCTTCCCTCCACCCTTTTTTTTTCTCCACATGGTACTTAAAACACAAACCCACAAACAAATAGAGTATCTGGAAGTCAACTTGCAAATTCGGGGGAAAAACAGTGGGAAAATATATAGAAAATGTCCATGTTAACACAGAATTTATTGGAGATATTAATTAGTAATTTCCTTGAGTTTGGCGTATCCTCATTATAGGTTACCACCATTGCTTGACTGTGCACAAATTAGGTTGAACTTAGTTAAAAATATTCTTTTCCAGGTCCATGTCACTCAAAGATACTTTCCTAAAAGACAAGAAAGAGGTAGACTCAGCAGGGACAGTGAGAGGCCCAAATGTGTAAGATCAAAGAGGAACCCTGCTCTGAGGTTCAAAAGATGTATTCTATAATTCATTATTCCATAATTACAGGAAGGGAAGGTCAGCTTAGCAGCACTCCATTAAGATTAAAATCTACTCAAATTCTGGCAGGCCCAAGAAATAGCAGCAGTGGGACACAGGTGTCCAATAGCTGAACAGCACTCACAGACACTTGGATGTCTTTTCCAGCCATCCTTCAGTTTGGAAGAGCCACATGACTGAATACTAGCCAACAGAATGTGAGCAGAAGTGAAATGTCCTGTTTCCAGGTCTGTCCCGTGAGTGCCACCTATGTGTGCATGATTATCCATAGTTCCCACTATTCTGGACTGACACAAAAAGAAGAGTGGCTTTGAGAGCTTTGTATTAAAGGCAGCAAAGCCACAAGATGGAAAGAAGCTGTGTCCCTGACTGACATCACAGAGGAGAGCCCTTTGTCAATCAGGATTTAATGTAACTAAGAAGTAAACCTTTCTTGCATAAAGGTAGAAAAATAATGGGGTTAATCTGTCATAGAAGCTTCCATTGGTTAGGTATATGGTCACTGGCTGTAATAATAGATGTACTGTAGGAAGAAAAAATGTGCTATTTTTTTCCATTTGGGGTATTGCCCTGTAGAAAGGGTTCAAATTGGAACATGAATAAATGTGAAAGATGAGTGAGAAGGAAGTGAGAAGCACTTCACAGGAGAAGCTATAAGTGAAGGAGATTAAGCTATAGAGAGGGAAATTTGGGGTTAAAAGAAAAACACAAAATGCTTATAAAAGTATGTGTTTTAATTTCCTTTCCTTCTTCTGTAATGGAATATTGTGATGAAAGCAAATTAAAGGTAAAGTGGGTTTATTTTGGCCCACAGTTCTCAGCAAGGGAGTTAAGATAGCAGGAGATTGAAGCAGCTGGCTACATCACATCTACAATCAGGAAGTAGAGAACTATGAATGTATGTTACTGCTCAGTTCCCATTCTACATTTGTATAGTCCAGAATTTTAGCCAAGGACTAGTGCTACCCACAGTGGGCAGTTCTTCACATCTCAATTATTCAAGACAATTCCACCACAGTTATGTTCACAGGCTAATCTCCAGGTGGTTATGGATACTAAGAGCTATGCAACACTACCCACCCTAGTATATGACAAGGAATAAAGTTTAGGTGTGTGCTATAGCACTCAAGAATTCAGACCTAGGCAAAAGATCTAGCCTTAGGATTAAGGAAAGCATGTTTTCTTCCTGAGATGGGGTCTTATATATCAGAAGATTGCCTTGAAATCACTATATGGCTGAAGATGACTTTGAACATCTGGTCACCTTACTTCCTCCTCTCTGGGGCTAGTATTGCAGGTATGTGGTACCACAGCAGCTTCTATAGTACTGGAGATGGCCTTGTGTGTTCTGGGTAAACACTCTACCAATTTAGTTCTATCTCCAGCCCAGGGAAAGTCCTAATAGTAACTAGCACTTCCTAGAAATAGAAGGGGCTTTCTTAAAATCTCCATCTTCAGTGGATGCTGTTGATTGACCATTCAAGATTCATTTTCTCGTTAGCTCTGACTATAAGATCTCAAATTAACTGATATTTCATCCTCATGTGATTAGGGGAAAGAGAACCCCATGCTCAGCTCCAGGGTTGGATACTGATTACTCTGAACCATTTAGCACATGGAATTGAAGAAGGGATAGCTAAGTTCATTTCATTTAAAATATTGGCTTCATTACAAGTGTCTGGGAATGCATTTTGTAGTGAGCATATGTTACTTTTTGGCTGTCACGCAGCTGACCTGCTCTTATTTCTGTTTGTAAGAAGTCTCCTGTAACAGAAACAATTCATTGTTCACTGAATATTTAGGTTCTTGCAGACTACAGGATTATTGACTGAAGCAGCTGCCTCCTGGGAATTACATTTCCCTCCTTACAAATAGCAGTGTCTATGGTTTGTTACTGTCCATATAACATGGGAGTAATCATGATATAATGTCATCTCTGGGCCAAGGAGCTTAAGTAATAGATGTCCCTTCAACAGTTTTATTCATCTTCTAGCTGGATGCAAAGGATTACAATGCCAAAGGAGACAGCAGAGCTCCAACAGGGAAGAAGTCTGGGATGAGAATTACCTTGAGGAAGGTTGACCATCAACTGGGAATGCCTAGACTGAACAGTTGTGTGACATTGTTATTATGTCATCTCCTTAAACCCTGGACTTGGATGTTATTGTAGGCAGCATTGCACTAATATATAGCCATTATAAACAGTCTTGGGAAGAGAGCATTCACCATCTCTGCTGCCTGCTAATGGTCCTCCAAAAGAGTCAAATTCCCTACTTCTATCTGCTCTCACATAGAGCCAAGACACCTTTTATGTTATTTACACAGCACACTAAATAATGTGTTTTGTTCATATTTGTTCCCCAACATCCTTTCCTCACATTGGTCTCCTTCTTTCTCCCCAAATAGAACCCCATTCTGCTTTCATATCATGTATATCACATCATCTCTTGTTCACCTCTCCTACTTTTCCTCCCATCTCACAGCCTCCTTTCTACTTTCATGTCTTACACACACACACACACACACACACACACACACACACACACACCTATATGAATTTGTATTTAGACTTTTACACTGAACGTTGGTACAGCCATGATTAGGATAAGGATCAGCAGCTAGACACCCATGGTGGGATGCTAAATCTTTTTTATTATCATGGAAAATTTTATATAGATATAATAATGGTAGGCATAAAAATATTCCTAAGTTGATTGAAAGTGGAATTATGAACATTTTCTGATAAATTTGAAGATTCACATGGAAAATATTTTTGATAAAATTGAAGAAATATATAGAAAAACATGTTAAAATTAAAGATTATCATGAAAATTATATAGATAAAATAATAGGCATAAAGATAATTCTAATTTGATTGAAGGTGGAATTATAAACATTTTCAGATAAAATTAAGATTTACATGGAAAATATTTCTGGTAAAATTCAAGAAATATATAGGAAAACACATTAAAATTGACTATTTCATGGAAAGTTTTACATATAAAATGGTAGATAAAATACTCTTTCTAAATTAATTAAAGGTGGAATTAGAAACATTTGTTATAAAATAAAAGATTTACATTGAAAAATTTTCTGATAAAATAGAGGAAATATATAGAAAGACATTAAAATTGAAGATTATCATGAAAAATTATGCAGATAAAATGGTAGACATAAAAACATTATTAAATTAATTAAAAGGGGAATTACAAACATTTTCTGATAAAATTAAAGATTTACATGAGAAATATTTCTGTTAGTCTATGTCTTTTTATTGGGGAGTTGAGTCCATTGTTATTAAGAGATATTAAGGAATAGTGATTGGTGCTTCCTGTTATTTTTGATGTTATTTTTATGTTTGTGTGGGTATCTTCTTTTGGGTTTGTTGGAAGAAGATTACTTTCTTGCTTTTTCTAGGGTGTAGTTTCCCTCCTTATGTTGGCATTTTCCATCAATTATCCTTTGTAGGGCTACATTTGTGGACAGATATTGTGTAAATTTGTTTTTATCATGGAGTATCTTGGTTTCTCCATCTATGATGATTGAGAGTTTTGCTGGGTATAGTAGCCTATAGTAGCATTTGTGTTCTCTTAGGGTCTGTATGAGGTCTGCCCAGGATCTTCTAGCTTTCATCTTCTCTGGTGAGAAGTCTGGTGTAATTCTGATAGGTCTGCCTTTATATGTTACTTGCCCTTTTTCCCTTACTGCTTTTAATATTCTTTCTGTGTTTAGTGAATTTGGTGTTTTGATTATTATGTGTTGGGAAGAGTTTCTGTTCTAGTCCAGTCTGTTTGGAGTTCTAAAGGCTTCATGTATGTTCATGGGCATCTCTTTCTCTAGGTTAGGGAAGTTTTCTTCTATAATTTTGTTAGATACTTACTGGCCCTTTAAGTTGGAAATCTTTGCTCTTGTCTATACCTATAATCCTTAGGTTTGGTTTTCTCATTGTGTCCTGGAGTTCCTGGATGTTTTGGGTTACCAGCTTTATGCATTTTGCATTTTCTTTGACTGTTGAGTCAATGTTTTCTATGGTATCTTCAGAACCTGAGGTTCTTTCTTCTATCTCTTGTATTCTGTTGTTGATGCTTGCATCTATGACTCCTGAATTCTTTCCAAGGTTTTCTATCTCCAGAGATGTCTCACGTTGTGATTTCTTTATTGTTTCTACTTTCACTTTTAGATCATGGATGGTTTTGTTCAGTTCCTTCACTTGATTGTTTGTGTTTTCCTGTAATTCTTTAAGGGATTTTTGTGTTTCTTCTTTAAGGGTTTCTGCCTGTTGACCCATGATCTCCTGTATTTCTTTAAGGGATTTTTGTGTTTCTTCTTTAAGGGCTTTTACCTGTTGACCGATGTTCTCCTGTATTTCTTTAAGGGAGTTATTTAAGTCTTTCTTGAAGCCCTCTATCAGCATCATGAGGTACGATTTTAAATCCAACTCTTGCTTTTCCAGTGTGTTGGGGTATCCAGGACTTGCTGTGGTGGGAGAACTGGGTTCTGATGTTGCCATGTGGCCTTGATTTCTGTTGGTAGGGTTCTTGTGCTTGCCTTTTGCCATCTGGTTATCTCTGGTGTTAGTTGGTATTGTTGTCTCTGGCTGAACTTTGTTCCTCCTGTGGGCCTGTAAGCCTGTGTCCTTACCCCTCTGAGCTCTGAAGTGAAATCACTGCTGGGAGATCTTTCTTTCCTGGCGGGCTGTGCACAGAATGCTGTGGAGTCTCCTGGTTCCCTGGTGCAAATGGTGGCGGGAAGACTTCTGTCCCAGCTGCTCCAGTGATCTTAGGCCCCGTGTGCTCCTAGCTGATACCATCCAGAGAGAAGGTAGAGATCTCACCTCTGCACTCAGAAGTGAAAGCACTGCTGGGAGAACACTCTCTCATGGCGGACTGTGCACAGAAGGCTGTGGAGTCTCCCAGCTCCTTCATGCCAATGGGCAGGATGCTGAATCTTAAACAAGAGTATACGGAGACAGATAAGCAGTAGCAGTAACAGAAATGGGAGGAAATCTATTGTAAAACTTGGCTTGTGATTTCTGCTGTTTCAGGAGCATGTGGGTCCTGCTAATGTCCAAGTCTTGTTCTCCAGCTTCTACTAAATACTATTAGCCTCTGATAGCTTGCTCATTCATTCTCCCTTTGCCTAATATATTCTCCCTTTGCCTAAAACTATCCCCTGCTTACCTTTGGTGGTGGTTTAATGTTTTTTTCACAAAAGAGATTCTCCTTGAACTCTTTTTGTTTAATAAAAGTGGACTTTCCCTTATGCCGTTCTGTATTTATCCTTGATTCTGTCCTATTATCTTAGTTTTATGATCTAACAGCATTTGAAGTGGAACCACTCAATTTCCTCTTTGTATTGACTTCCTGTTCAGATAATCAAGTACTTACTTATTTTTCTTTGTGTTGTCAGTCTGTTCCCTCTCTTGCTCTCTTCTGGTTGTCAGTAGTCATTTTCATCTCATGTTTTACTTACCAGTTGTCCTCACTCATGCTATTTTTGTTATATTTATACTTGCTAATCATTTCTATTATTGGTTTTTACCATCTAATTGTCAATCTGTAACTTCTGATTTGAGAAGAGCATGGGACTCATTGCCCCAGAGACCTACTTTTGTTATGTAACCTTGGACTGATTATTAATTCTCCCAAGAATTGTTTTGCAAAGTGATTAGAATGAAAAAACAAAAGTTTTAGGGTCAGTCACAATGGGCAGCTGCTAATTAAAGAGCCACGTGGCTGAGCACCCCATTAACACTTATCTCTGCACCTTGATTGTTTTTTTTTTTTTTTTTTTTTTTTTTTTTTTTTTTTTTTGGTTTCTGCATTTACCATCGTCCACCACCCAGAGAAACTTCTCTGATGAGGTGTTAGAGCTATATTAACCAATGGGTATAGATATGATCAGTTTGTGGAGCAATTTGACACTATGCCCATTTAGGAGAATAGTAGTAATAGATTCACCCCTGGGGCCTATGAACTTTCCAACCATGGGCTCTTGGCCAGATTTACAATAGCAGAAATACACTTGCTCTTGTTGAGTGACCCTTAAAGCCATTCAGAAAGTGGTTGGTTACTCCTAAAGCATCTGTGGCCCTATTGCACCCATGGACATATCCTGCCATGCTGGTCATGATTGTAATCCACAGGGTTCGTGGCTGAGTAAAACCGTTGATGGCTTTTTCTACCAGCAGCTTACACAGTACCTTCTGGTACCATGAAAGCTGGCTACAGAGGAGGAAACTTTCTGGTTAATGCCAACTTGATTTGTACATGTCCTGTGAGAAAAGTGTGTGGTGTCTTTGTCAATAGGGTCTTACTATCAACTTATGCTGTGCAGACGAGAGCATTGGCAATAGGATATATTGCTTTAGGGGTTTTCTCAGATATCTTTGACAAGAAACTCAAAGGGAGTAAGTGCTGGTGTTTCCTGGTATTGGACTTTTTACTTGGCAAACCACAGCTTCTGAAAGGAACGTTATCTCCTATGTAAGGTAACTTTATTTATATTATCTATCTATCTATCTATCTATCTATCTATCTATCTATCTATCTATCTATCTATCTATCTATCTATCCATCTATGTAAAGCTTATAAAAAAAAGTGGTTTTCCATATGGCATTTTCTACCATCCTTGGTGTTAGTTATCTCTCTTCCCCATGCCCATTCTACTGTATCCTCCTGTCCTTCTCCCCACCTAAACCTTCTGTCCATTGTTCCCATTCATATCACCTGAATTGTACTATCCCTCTCCCTTAAGATCTTTCTTTCCCCTTCCCACAGAAGAGACCAATGGTCTTTTTCTAGTTTCTTAGATTATACAGATAATCCTAGGTTAAACACAGACACCTATATCACCACCCCACAAGGCACAGGGAGCATTGCAGAAGAAGGGGTAAAATATTCTAAGAATTAGAGGTTAGGGAGGACTGGAGTCAAACGGTATTTTTCTGGATATAACAAGACTGATGAAAACACGAAGTCCCTGCAACTGTGGTGATCTGCACAAGATCAAGCCAATCAACATTGTAGCATGGAGGAGGGAGGGTATTAGGATCCCTCACTCCTAACAGAGGAGCTATTGACTCCAGAAGTTAGCTTCTGGGGGGGGGGGGCGTTATTTTTCTTTCATGGTGTGGCCCCTGAATGTTCTAATAGATGGCAACACACCAAAAATTTTATGGGAAGCCCAAATTAGACTTGGTGGGTTAATTTTTATTTAAAAAAAGACCATATTTCTAAATAAGAAATAAAAATGTTATCAATTAAAATGCATGGCCTTTCCTGGAAATTGAACTGTGAGTGCACAGTCTTCTACCAGATGATGAGAACTATACAGTTCCCTTTCTCTCTAGTTTATACTTTAAAAAAAAAGAGAGAGAGACTTATTCTCGCTATGTAGATCAGGCTGACCTTGAACCTGTGGCAATCTTCCTGCCTGCTTCTGCCTCAAGGGCTGGGATTATAGGCATGAGCTCCCAGGTCCAGCCAAACAGCTGTATACTTTCCATTTGTCCTCAAATACTACCCTTGGAATCAATCCTAATAGCAATGCTCGGCTTCAGTCTTTTATCCATGCTTCACACACTGTGTATACAAGACATTTGAGATTCCATGGTGGCCTTTTACATGACTCAATTTCTAGAGAATTTCTAGAGAAGACTTCTACAATACTTATTAGTCATTTGTATTTGGCTCTACACTGCTTTAGGAACTCAGTTCTACCTGTCAAGGTCTTTTCTGGTGGCTAGATTTGACAGCTTCCAACACTGGGTCTCAGTTTCCTTATCTGTAAAATAAGATGGCTCGGCTGACTCCATCACAGTCTCCTCCCCGATCTCATGATGTTCCAAAGTGATTTTATGACTTCTGAGTATCTGATTAGATTTTTGATGGAGTTAGTGTCATCTCTTCTTCCTAATGTTTTGACTAATAAACATTATATGGTGATTTTTAGTGTCTTGGGTAAATGGTTTCAACAACTTGGCCACACATAGAAGCTTCTTCACGAGCTTCCGGGAGGCCATGCCTCTTCGTTATCACTGTCTAGACAATTTTTTTTTTTGTCTTCTCACAGCTCTTTCTCCTCAGTTTCCTCAGGTATATTTTTGTCCTTTCCCTTTCCTTCCCCCATACCACAGAAGAATACTTCTGTCTGGAGTTCTTTTGCTGAAAGCCTTCTCAGGCTCCCTCTGCTGGGTGGAGCTTGTTGTCATAGTAACCTCCCATTAAAGACTCCGAGGTCAGCACTGAAGCCAGCCAAATCCACTCACATGGGTGGCCACAGAAGGTCAAGACAGAGTATCTCTCTAAACCTGGCTATTTGCTAATAGGAAACAAAGTATTTTGTTGTTCTGATAGCTTGTCATAATGTTCCCTCTTTTTCTTATGAGCCACTCTAAGGAGAAAAAAGAGAACTACTAGCAATTTTGTTCAATTTGCTAATCTTTTCTAATAGTTTTATAGATAGATCCATTTATCTTAGGCCATCTTTTGACTTTGAAAATATTATCTTCTCTTCTAAAACATGTTCTTTGAGTCCTTGAACTTGAGCCAAGATGGAAAAAAGGCAAGGAACACAAGCTTAGCTGGCTAATAATATTGGAACAATAATCATTGATATTCTTTGATGGTAATAAATAAATACCCAGAGCAGGTGTCTCTGCTCTGAGAGAGTATATGCTCCTACACACCCCCATCCTTATTGGAATTTTCTAAGAGCCACATGAAGCCTGAAGAAAAACAGTAATTTTTTCTAAAAAAATTACAAAATTCTAGACTAAATTTGATTTTTTTAAAATTCCCCCACAGAAGTCCAAGGCCAAGTAGAGACAGTAAATTAAAGACAGTGCAGCATTAGGAAGAAGAAGGAGATCACTATTGAATACCTGAACTGGGCCAAATCTTTTCAAGTGGGGCCTATAATAAGTGAAAATAAGAAAGCTTACAATGTGGGAATCCCAGGCCTTTAGGTCCTACCATGAACTATTAAGAGCAGCTTCCCCCTCCCCATACAGGCAGACTCTTCATGTGAGGCTTGGGAATAAATCTGTGTTGCCAACTGAGACAAAGAAAGAAATATCCACACACACAAGAGACTGGCTGTGCTGTCAGGCTGTATTTGTGTCTGCCTGAGCTGCTCTGAAAAGATCCTCTTCTCTGGAATCACTCCCACTCCAGACAATAGCAGGATGGAGAGGCAGCACTCCCTCTCTGTGCTGAGCAACAGACTGCAGATGTGGGACTGGAAACCTTCATCTCAGTTGCTACTAATAGCTAGAGCAGCACTGCTGTTTCCTCTGCTTCCTCTGTTACTAGGTGATTATGATGAAGAGTCTGGCCATCCTGTGGTGGATGGAGATGGTCCAAGACAATAAGTCACTGATGAAACCTCCTTTCACATACCTTTCAGGCTAGGTCTCTTTCTATTCTTTTTAAAAGCCTACTGCTTACCTATTCAAGGCCAGAGAGAGATTTCCAAAAATACAAGTCAAATTATTGAACACAGATCTCTTTCAAACCCTCTAATGATGTCCTAATAAGGTGCTAACCCATCTGCCTCATACCCCTTTACCTCTTTTACTTTATCAATGATCACTTGTACTCTATCTTTACTTTGTTCTAGACATACTAGCTCTGTTGCTTAAAAATTCTGTTCACATCTCAGTGTTTTCTGCACGTGCTGATCACTCTGCCTGGCACAATCTTTTACCAGCTACCCATACTACTTCTTGCATTACCTCCTCCATAGCTATTCTCAGATGCCAGCTTTTCAATGATCCCTCCCTAAACAACTTATTTCAAATTACAACTAATTCTTACTGCTTGGCATGGTGGACACACCTGTAATCTCAGCCCTTGGGAAACTAAGGCAGAAGGGTGGTGAATTTTGAGAGCAACCTGGGCTACTTTATGAGTTCCAGGCTAGTCTAGACTATAGATAATGAGACCATTCCCAAAATCACTCACTCATTCACTCACCCCTCTGTGTTTATTAATTACAACTAGAACTTGGCTGTGTAACAAACCACCCCCTCAAAGTGACTAATGATAAGCATTAATGTCGAGATATATGAGTTTAGCTGAGTCTTTACTGACCTAAGGTAAACTTAGCTTGGGTTTTGCTGCGTTTTAGGCTGCGTGCTGGGGAGCAGTCTTCAGTGGGTGTTTGTATGGAGGCCTGGAATGAAGGGTAGTAGTTATTCAAAGCCTATTCTAGTGGTATATCATCAGCATACGAAAGGAAAGCCAAGGAATATCAGCAATTTGAGATCTGCTCCCTTCACATCCCACTGTCATTCTATTTGTTAGAGGAAACTATGGGGAACAGAGGAAGCCCTGACTGAGTGAAATCCTGAGCAAATGGGTGTTGTTCACATGGCAATGATCATGTTCAAGACCCTATAGCCACAGGAAAATTGCCAAGCCGTCCCTTCTGCTCCAGGCGAGAATTTGGTAGTATCTGAAAAAAAATGTCCACCCTAGTTTTCCCTCCCTACCCCTGGATATTTATGGCCTGAGGGCTACTACCATATAGAGACCCCTCTTATAAGATTACCTTAAACCTGTCTTCTAGTTTAGCTGTGTACCATAACCCCTGTTTCCTTGTTTAGCTGTATGCAATAACCCCGCCTCTCTGTTCAACTCTATATAATAGTGAGCTTCCAAGGTGCTATTGCTTTCCCATTAGGGAGCCCAGTCTACCTAATCACAGCTTTTCTTTGTGTTTTTGTCTTTTTTTTTTTTTTTTCATTCCCTTGCTGCTCAGTAAGGTACAATCCCTGGATCCATGTAGAATGTGGACGTCAAACAATGATGAAGAGACTTGAGTAATAGATCAGTTTGTGAAATGTTTGCTGGACCTAATTTGACCCCTATAATCCATGTATAATTTCCAGGTTTGGAGGTACATACTTGTAATTGCAAGACTATACAGGCAGAGACAGCGAGGTTGCTGGTGTTTGCTAGCCATCCAGCCAGTATAACCTACTTGACATGTTCAATGAAAAGCCTTGTCTCAAGGAAACAAGGTAAATGGCTCTATTAATTATTTTTCTATTGTGATAAATCATCATGACTAAGGCAACATATAGGACAAAGTTTATTTGGGCTTATGATTCCAGAGGGTTAGAACCCTTGATGGCAGAGAGAAAGCAGCAGGTGACAGGCATGGCAAATGGAGCAGAAGCTGGGGGCTCACATCTTCAACTGTAAGCACAAAGCAGAGAGAAAACTCAAAATGATGTCTATCTTTAAATGCTCAGAGCCTATCTCCAGTGACATATTTCCTTTAACAAAGTCACACTTTTTAAGCCTTCCAAAACAGTGAGTGCCACCAATCAGGAAGCAAGTATTTAAAATTTCAAGACTGTGAGAAATATCTCATTCAAACTACCACAATGGCTTCTGAGGAATCACACCTAATGTTAACTTCTCTTTCTTCCTCTCTCTCTCTCTCTCTCTCTCTCTCTCTCTCTCTCTCTCTCTCTCTCTTTCACACACACACACACACACACACACACACACACACTTGTGAGGGTGGGAATAAAATTCTACCCACACTGGAAGGGAGAAGACAAAGAATATATATATATATATATATATATATATATATATATATATATCATCTGCTTGCCTGTTTTTTTCTCCATTTTAACTTCCTTCTTTCTCCTCCTTCTCTACCTTAACCGTGACATATTTTACTTACTTACTTTGCTTATTGTCTGTCTCATTAGTTAAATAGAGTTTTGCTAGGAGCAGGGAGTTTTATTTGTTTTGCATACTACTAGATAATTGGTACACTGAACATTGAGAAATTGAGTGTTGCCTATCATCACTGACTACTCATTAAAGGAAGTTCAGAAATGGGATTATGACTTGATGGCAAGAGACTCTACTTTTGAAGACAATACATGAATCATAGCATATGGAGAAATGAACCTAGTGCTAACCTGGAAGCTTCCCTTTTACTAACTAGATTTCATGGTGATGAAATATGTTATGCACACTTTCACAGGACAAGAATAATCATTTAGCTTACCTACCTGAACTCTGAAAGCTATGATAATGACTGGCTTGGCAAGATATGCACACTGATAGATACATCTATGGCACGAATATTATAGGAGTTATCAACCATATTCTGATTGAGTTTAAAGCCTAGTACTGATAGCTGGGCTCCAGCTGGAGGTTGTCTAGGTCATAAGCTCTATGGAAGAATACAATGCTATTATTTTTTTAAATGGAAATAATGATAAACTGAATCTTATATTCTTACATTTATACTCATAGATTAGTGCATCTCTTAACCTTCATCAGAGAAACTTCTTTTTTGTTGTAGATGGCTATTAATACTGAGACCCACAACTAGTCAATATGCAGAGAATGAGAGACTGTGGAGTTCTCAGCTCTAGATAGTATATCTACATCACAAACTACTCTTTCCTCTCCCCATAAGACTTAGTGCTAATCACGAAAGGATGAAAGATTTAAAGAGTCAGTTGTAATGGGCACCTGCAGTGAAACTGTTTTCTGACCATGAATACATGTACAAGATCTGCACAAGATCAAAGCAAACAAAAATGCAAGCATTGGTGGGAGGTAGTTATGAAGTCCCATGCCTAGCTGTGAAGCCACTGGCAATTTGTGGCTGCAGGGAGAGGGAGAATCAGAGATGTGTCCCTGAGAGGCCACGTATACTCAAAGAGCTGTGCCTAGACCCCTGCAGATACTGGCAGCACTAAGTGGATTCCTCAGGTTTTTCAAGAAAGAGCTCATGAAATAAGGAGGGGAAAGTAGTGGAGTGGGAGATAAAGAAGGAATTTGAAGGGATAGACTAGGGAGTGGATTTGATCAAAATATGTTATATGCATTAGATTCCCAGAAAAAAATTGGTTCTAGCATCTTGCAAACTTATAAATAGGAGTACTTGTTCTTCAAAACATTCATCTAATTTATTACCACTTTTACAACTGTCATCAATACAACCATCACTATCTTCATCACTATGACAAAGATCATATCATTACCACCAATTTTTCTATCTACATAATCTCTACCACCACTACCATGTTATGATCATCATAGCATCAACACCACCACCCTGTCATTATCATCATAGTTACTCTCATCATATTCTTTGTAGTTGCCATCATCACCAGTACCACTACTGTCAGCATTATTGACATCAATACCTTCACATCACCATCAGTGTCACCACAGCCACTACTATGGCCATGTCTACCAACTACATCATCACCATCCACACAACCACTGATATGCTTCCACCCCCACCACCACTGCCAATGCTGTTATTAGAATATCTAGCTCTGCCATATCACCATCACCATGACTATTGCCATCCCATGCCTCCTGCTGTCACCCTCATTGCTCTCACATTGCTACAATGATCACTATTATCAGTGTCTCCACTAGATAGTCATGACTCACAGAGGAACTGATTTCACACAGCTCTCAGCAAACTAATAGCAGCACAGGAAGGAAAAGGAAGGAAATTTCTGTCCCAGTGGACTGTCATGTAAAAAGAACAAACAAAAACAAAACACAAAACAAAACAAAACCTAAATGCTTAATAATTTAAGCGCTCCAGAATAAATCTGTAACAATTATGTAGAGATTGTCAGACCTTCAACTTCACCTTCCAGGTGGCAATGAAGTTGTCTCCTCCTCCTTTATTCTTTATCCTTTTGGAAGGAAAAGTGAAGCTTTTTACTGAGTCATTTCTTTGCTGTTAAAGATCCATTTCTTATTGAATAATAATGGACCTTCATCTTTTTCATCCCGAAAGAAATGCTTTTCCTGAATGGCTACCTCTTCTCCAGTTCTTTGTAAACACTGGCTGACAAAAATACATGGGTGCCCCATCAAATCTGCGCTCCAGATCAATTACTCTCTTTGCTTATACAGAAAAGCAGTCAAGTCTTCCATCAGCTCTGCTTTGTGTGTGGAGGTGGGGGTGGCATAGGGAGTTAAGGCTCTTAAATTTTTGAGGCCAGATTTCACCTTCATTTTGTCTGGTTTATGACTCATTTCACATTTGATGAAGCTTTTACTTCCCTTAGTTTTGCTGAAGGCATTAAATAAATTGCTTTGAAGCATGTAAGTATTCCAAATATTCTACAAAAAGATCTTCCTCAAAATAGTGTGCCTCTAGGAAAGGTGTGTTGGAGATAGTGAAAGGAGGGAGGATTTTATTTAATTCTGTAAAGCAAGTTTTCTTTGAAGGGAAGAAATTGCCACTGTTTGGCTTTGGTCCCAAACCTCCTGTTATGATAAAACACAGGGAGTGCAGTGTAGACTGTATTCTTGATGACAACACATCTGATTTTGATTCTATCAAACACAAAGAAAAACCTGTCTTGCTGAGGAGGGGGTGGTGAAAAGGAATGCCAAGGCTTCCTGAGAAGCTTTCTTTTTTGTGGGCATGAGAGAATGTCCCACTGGCAGATGGAGAAGTACATGAAAAGGTCCATCCTGTAAAGAAGCAAATGATGCCCAGAATATTATGTGGCTGAAATCTGATGTCTACTGTGGACATCTGACACACAATAGAGTTACACAAAAATTATATTTTAAGTAAGTTTAAATTATTTTGGGGGGGGCATTCATAGCTATCCTGGGGTAATATGGCCTGTGGTCTGTGGGTTGGATAAATCTGCATTCTTGTTCAATTCCGTTTGACTGCAAAACTCCAACTTGTGCTCCACTGAGGGACAGGGGGAGGCAGCTTCACAGGAGCACAGAAGCCACCACCAGGCCAGAAGCAGCTTAGCCCATGAAGCTCTCATGAGAAACTATACTGTGAGGGTCTACAAGATTTCTGCTGAGCCGAGGGACTTCTGTGTGAAGCAGGACAATTTCCCAGCAGGGAGTGTGGGATTTGAACTTGGAATGGAGGTGACATGTTCCAACTGTTAAAAAGGCACTGGAAGTGGGTACTTCCTGTGGAGGGATTCAGTTTCGCCAAAATGGTGTTCAGTTTACAGTTCCTTTGGACCCAAAGTGAGAGTTCTTGTAAGCCTGGGCTGGAAGAGGATCTGAGTGGGGATGCATATACATTTGGAGAGGTGTGGGAAGAAAGGATAACAGCAGTAGAAACATGTTCTGGGAGTGAGATTGTGGCCCTACCTTCTTACCCCGTGAGCTTCATAAGAGAAACCTCAGCTTGACATCGGATCTGGGCTCTGGTAAATATTGATGTTTTATGGCTCAAGACTAAGGGCAAAGACGCAATAGAGGGAAGAGAGTGCTAAGAACCGGGTTGCCAGGAAAGCACACTTTGGTAGAGATTCTTGAGCAGACTTTATTAGGATCTTAGGATCAACACATGTGAAAGAAACTAGGGTTCGGTGCATAGGCTTAGGCACATGCAGGTGTTGGTTGGGTGGAGGGTGAGGTTGACTCTAGTGTTTCTAGTGAGGATTCTGGAGCAGCCGCATGTGCACCCCCAGGAAAGGGCCTGGACTTTGAGTGGCAGAGCTCTTCCCCTATCAGGAAGACGCTCAGCTGCCAACATTTTAGGCAGCTGAATGAAGGAATCCTTTAGTTCGGATGAGAGGAACAGAGTGCCATGTCACAGCATCCTTTCAGGGCCGCCCAGCCTGGTGACTTCAGGATACTACATTGTCAGCTGCAGATGCATTAGTCCACATCTGTAGGTATTCTGGGATGCATTTGGCCTGTGGATTGCCAGGTTGAAAATGCCTTGTTGAGCTTGAAAGAAAGACAAATAATTTTCTGTAGAAAACACCTATTGACAGATAACATACTAATATACTCCTCTGTAGTATCAGTTCTAGCTAATTCAAAAGCAGATGAATGCTTAGTGGTATCTTGGCATTGGAGATACACAGATAATTAAAACAAGAGAAAGGCAGGTACTCCAGGAACCAGCGTGATTTTGGGAGCATTGAACAGGTAGAAAGGCATACAGAGGAGCCTGCCAGCTTCATGAGTGAGATTCCCACTTTTATGCAGCATTAATCTCTTGATTTTATGTCTTATAAAATTCCATTTGCTGAAATGCCTTTTAAAACCATTTGTTATGAAGAAGTATTCTGTTTCATTTTATTTAAAGTTTTTTTCTTCACTGACAATGTAATTGTTTATAGTATCATATAACTACATTATTTTTAAAAGTATTTCTTGCACTTCAGGGACTAGAGAGATAGTTCACCAGTTAAAACCATTTGTTGTTTTTGCAAAAGCCCTGGGTTTGTTTTCCAGCACCCACATAACAGCTCACAACCATCTAGAACTCCAGTTCCAGGAGATCCAGTGCCCCCTACTGGTCTCCACAGACATTACATGCATGTGGTGACATACATGCAGTCAAAAGCATTCATACACATAAACATAAATAAATTTTAAAAGATATACTTGGATTCCCTCTTTGGATAAATAAATGTTGATTGCAATATGAAAAATTGGAAGAAAGAGGGAAATTTGCTGATAATAAGAAAGGAATGAAGGTTAAACCAGTGATAGCCACGTCTGTAGAGAGGGTTTATATTTTTCATGTTCTGTCCAGGGATTGTTCCCTTACTACTTCATATACCCATTACCAACCCCACAGACATGCACACATCAAACATCTTTCCTTACTTTAACTGGAATTCTCTTATTGAAATGTTTTCTCTGCAGTAGATTCAATGAAACCTCCTGATAACCATGGCAATGTTGTATATATTTGAATGTGTCTCCCAAAAGCTCATGTGTTGGAAATTTGGTCCCTGGTGTGACAATGTTTAGATGTGACAGGATGTTTATGAGGTAGAGTTTAGTCATTTGGGACTACTAATCCCTTGGAAGGGATTAATATAGTAGTTCTCTTGGAATCCCAGTTAGTTAGCATCCCATTCAAATACCACAATCCTATAAATGTTTGATTGTGGCTAAAACTGCCCTGATTTTATTTATGCAGTATTAATTTAGAAATTAATTTGGGAGCAAGCAAATTTTTTTCTAGAATTAAGTAATTTATCATTGTAAAGGACTTGAGAATGCAACCTCTTTTCAAAATAAAACTAAGCCTTCTCCCCTTAGTGGAAAAAGCTCTTCATAACCAAAACCATGCCTGTCCCTTCTTTGTCCTGCCTGCCTCTCTCTGGCTCCTTCGTCCTCCAGCATCTTGCACTGCCTCCTAAGGAACTTTGACCTGTCTTCTCCCCACTATCCTGGACCATGCCTCCAGGCCCTCCTTTGTGCTTTTGCACCTGCAGTTCTCATAATGCTATTCAAATCTTATACCGTTTCCTCTAGGAAGCCTTGACCCATGCTTCTGTCCAAGTCAGAACATCTTCTCCCTTGGTTCTTGCAGTAGCCAGGTGCACAATAATCATGGGCTTATTGTACCATAACTGTAGATATATTTATCCTTCTCATCAAAAGCATCTAAGCAAAAATGATTAGGCCAAGGACTCTGTCTTCATCTTATTATTTGTCTTTATAGGTACAAACAGAGCTTGGTAAATACACAGAAGTATATCCAGGCTTGGCTTAAATTCTTCAAATAGTCTTGACTCTCTCAAAAGCAGCCTATTTCATTTTCTCCATTTTCAAACACTCTTTCTCCTGGCAGGCCTGATTTCTGCCTTCTTATAATTTCTGTCCACTTGTCCTTCTTCTGTCCTCAGGAAAGAAGTCCATTAGAAGAGAGCAGTGCTCTGCTTGCTGAGCTGGACTTTGGCAAAGGATGCAGCTTGTCTTGAAACAATTCAGTGCTTTTTGGAGGGTGGGTAAGACTCTTCCTTTCTCTGAGTATTTGGAAATAGGAAAAGTAAGGAGGCAAGAAAGCAAGAACAGCCGGAGCACCCCCTGAAGTGTCTCAGTCTAGTCTGCTGTTGTGCTGTGCTCCCACAATCTGTTTCCCTGAAAACAGTCTGCTACCATAATGCAAGCAAACTAGTCACATTCAGCACATTTGTCGCATGGTGATGCCAGTTAACCTTTTCATGCAGACTCAGTGGGTGTAACCGCATCTTCTGATGTCTGTGCTGGATGCTCCGCAGGACTCACTTGCTAGCTGCTCAGAGTGCAGCTGTGCCACTACTCCTATCCCTAGCCTCAGACTTGGATGCCATCTGCCCAGGAGTTCTGAGTTCTGGCACCATTTATACATAGTTCTCTGGAAATGTTAAACTTTATTGTAGACTGGACTTTGTATTTAAAAAAATTATGGGCATGGTAATTTCCCAGGGAGTTTATTGAAAATACATAGTCTTGGACGTCTATATCTGATTGCTCAGAACTGAACATTTGAGGATGAGATCCCTGTTCAATGTATTTATTTTAAAAGGCTTTTTGATGTGATATGCTTTAAGATGGCTTGTACAGTGGTGGCTCTACTGATGCCATTGTCATATATCTATGTGATTATTTGTGCTTAGTCACTCCTTCCTTACTGTCTCTGTCTTTCTCCCCCTACAGCTGCTCCCCTTCCATCCCTCAAATAGTCCATCTTCTGCTTTTTCAGTCCACCAAGCCACATGCTATGCATTTCAAATGGCCTCTTTGGATGATCCTTTTTACAAGATAAAGTGTACAAACCTAGACTTTGGCAAGTTAATCACCAAATACATCACTATTACCTGGTTCTGAATATTCCTATGCATTTAAATACACACTAGCCTATATTAATGTCGATCTATGCTCTAAGTCATAAATGGGAATAATTCATGTAATTTCTGTGTGCTGGTTAAGGTAATTCCTAACTACCATAACAAAGACATCATCAAATGTTGGTGGCTGCCGGCAGGTCAAGTTTACTATTAGGTTACATAAAGCTCTAAGAAACTGTGTTTGGGGATTGACTCTCCTCCACATGGTGATTTGGGAATTTGAGCTTTTCCATATTGGTAAAATCTCTTCTAGAACCTCTATATCCAAGGAAGAGGAAGTGGAACAGAATACTAATTGCTGAAGCCCTGTGACATATAAATGACACTTTCCACTCATACTATGCTGTTTATTCCCATGCAAGAGAACATGGGTGTTACTCATTATATTATTAAAAGCCAACACAAAAAGTTGGTTGTTGATTCCAAACAATTGCCATTCGTTTAGCTCATAGTTCTGTGGGGAAGAGTTTGGGGGCTAGGCTCAGCTAAGCATTATAGTCCTCTGAGTCAGGTTTATCTGGGCTCAGCTAGGCTCCTTCTTGTATATGTGGTCCATTGCCACATTGGCTGGAGAGTGCAAGGTGTAGGATAATCTGTGCTGAGGAGGTGTGCCTCTTTAGGATCTGTGCCTCATTCCGCAATGGATCAAGGCAGGTTTCACACATGGTAGTCACTGTCACAGCTGACCAATATACAGAAACAGGGATGAGACAGTGTGGACAAATAGAAGATGCAGAGTTATGGGTATTTTTAGGACCAATGTCAGGAAGGAAAATGCGCTCTCTCTTTCTCTCTCCCCTCTCCCCCTCTCCCTCCTTCCCTTTGTCTCTCTTTCCCTCTTCCTCCCCCCCCTCAGTCTCTAATGTACATGTCTATTTTGATAATTTATATTTTGTTGAGCATTTGTAATGTAGCAGACTACATACTGGATAATTTATCTTATTTAACTACCACAACTCACCTACTGAACAGATAAAAGAAGCAGGTCAAGGAACTGAAGAAAAGTACACAAAGTCATTAAACCAGTAAACCATAGTGTGAAGGCCCCTTCCAGGATGCAGGCTAAGCTTGAACTGCCTAAGGAAAAAGGAAAAGCCAAATTTGTTTCTAGGATAGCATTAAGATTGTAGGGATGGCTGAGAAATGATTTGGAAAGTGACTCTAGCCTTCTGACCTGAAAGATGAGGATGAGGATGAAGATGAGGATGAGGATGAGGATGAGGATGAAGATGAGGATGAGGATGAGGATGAGGATGAGGATGAGGATGAGACCTGCAGGCAGTTTTGGCAGATGACCCTCATTGGCCCAGACCATCTCAAAGACAAAGCAGTCATGAACAGCGACCCAGCTCATGGAATGTGCTGTTTTGCTTCTGGCTCTCTTCATGGGGCTAGGGGAGGGGGTGGGGAAATTCCTGTTTTTGATCAAAGAGTCCTTGTTAGTGTTAGAGGATCTTGGGTAAGAGGAAGGAGGTAGAAGGGAAGTGAGCAGAGGATAGAAACATGCAGCCCAGCAGTAGAAAATACCAGAGCAGAAAAGGCTTTTGAAATCCCCTAGCCAGATATTTCCAGCCTTTCTCAGGAATGAGGGCCCAGATAAGATAGCACTTTACTGAGCCCACAGATAAGGCTTGTCAAGCACATAACTCAACCAACATTTCCCAGCAATCCCACACGCTCTCAGCAGTCTATGGCCCATAGCTTGGAAACCACTAGCAGAAGCATAGATAGGTTTAATTTTGAAAGGAAACTCTATTAATTTGACAGTGGTGGGCATGCTAGAAGCCTGTGTTGATATAGATTCTCAGGATATGACTAGCTGTTACAGCAAACATTGCTGTGATTGATGTTAATAGCACACATTGGTCTGGAAAGACTATTTGAATGTTTTTCAGCATCTGAGTTGAGGTTCTGCATACTCATATGTAGGCTCTGCTACCTGCAAACCCATGAGACTTGTGGTTTATAGAAAAACCTCTGTTCTAAGAGTGCAGGTGGAGCAGGGGAGAGGAGAGAGAAAGGAGAGGCAATAGTATATGGTAGGGAATATATTCACCATACAAGATATACTTGTATGGAAATGTCCTTATGTTGCATAATACCATTCATAGTTGATATATGTAAGGAAAATTAAATAACAATATTTTAAAATTCCATTTTATTGTATTTTGTATATGAAGTTGCCAGTAGAATAAGTTTAATTAATCAAAAAAAAAAAACAACCAACCAACCAACCAACCAACCAAACAAACAAACAAAAACCACCAACCAAAGAGCATGCATGAGCTAGTCTGAAGCCCCCAGCACATATGTATCAGAGGATTGCCTTGTGTAACTTCAGTGGGAGAGGATGAGCCCAATCCTATAGAGACTTGATGCTCTAGGGAAGTGGTATTCAGGGAGATGCACCCTCTCAGAGGCAAAGGAGAGGGGATTAGAATGAAGAACTCTTTGAGGGGGGATTGGAGGGGTAACATTTGGAATCTAAATAAATAAAATAAAACTCCCAAAATGTCTGTGTTCACTAGAGCTAGACTGGACTTAATCCTTACTCCATCTGTCTTCTGATGAGGTTAAAGTTTAGAGGGGCAAGAGTTAGACTTTCTAGAGCTTTAGAGCACGTGTGCTAAGTCTGTGCCATCTCAGATCCAGTGACGTGTTTTCAAGAGGATGTGAAAGATCATATGCATTCTCTCTGCTCCACTCTTAGTTAATGGCAAGAATGGATCTCCATCCCTGAGCTCCCGATAATGTGTCTTCCATGACACTAACCCAGTTAGGGAAATTTATCTCACCATTTATATCCAAGCATGATACATTCTCAATTTTCTTTCACATTTGCTCCTGCTTTTTTTTCCTTCTGGAAATCTGCTTCTGTGTTTGCCCAACACACTTTGGTTTACTTCTTTAATTTAAGAAACCAAAATTAAGTGAAGCTTGTTTTTGGATTTTCCTGCCAAATTTAATTAGCTATTGAGATAAGCATCTCAATTTTGCTTTATTTCTATGTCTACTCTCTTATTACAGGACAACAGTGTCCAAGCACCAGACTTTGAAATTAAAGGAATACTTCCCTGTTGAAGTAAAGCCCTGGTGCAATTCAAAACCAGCTAAAAGCCTTTTCTTATTCTTTCCTTTCTCAATCTCTAAGGCTCCTTGGTCCTTTTATTCATTAATTCTATTTGCATATATATATTATACAAAATAGTAGATTACATTTTATATTTCATTCATCTTTTTGATATTCTTAGTCCTTTTCTATTTTAATGTTTTCCAAGAATTCAAGATTTATTAAGTTTTGCTTACTCATATAAACAACCCAGACTTTCAAATTCATAAAACTTGTGATTCCTATAAACACTGTTTACCAGAGCTAGAGTGGACTTGGGCTACTCCACATCTGTCTTTTGAGGGCGACTAAGTTCCGGAGAGGCAGAGTTAGAATATTTCAGAGTTTACAGAACTGCAAAGCAGTTTTCCAGAATTCAATCCACACTTCAAATGAGGTACAAGAAGAACGGAGGAGTGGCCCCTAGTTCTGGAAAGACCCAGTGTAGCAGTATAAGACAAAACCAGAACAGGGAAGTGGGAAGGGATGGGTAGAAGAACAGAAGGAGGGAAGGGGGCTTATGCGACTTTTGGGGAGTGGGGAACTAGAAAAGGGGAAATCATTTGAAATGTAAATAAAAAATATATCGAATAAAATTTAAAAAAAATATGCGAAATGGTCAATTTGCTGAATGGCTACCGCACAGCACAGTTTTGCCTTTGTGAATCCTTTTGTTCTTTTGATGGGTTTTCATTTTTAAGGAATATTGAATTTGCCTTTGCCCTAGTTCTTTGTCACTACAGTTATGTCTGGGGAGAATACAGAACATGAAAAGAGTATATAAATATGAATAACTTTTATTAACAATGTGTCTATTATAACATAACAAAATGATGTGTGGATATTCAGAACATAGTTTTGAATAGGACCCCATTAATGAAGGATACTAAGAGAGGACATGTGCTAAAACTCTATTCCTCTTATAATTCAAACGTATAAAAATATTTTGCTTATAGCTTTCAATTTCTCTTTCTTTCACTTTCCCTCCACTCTAGCAACATTTCTTCTTTAGCATATCTCAAATCCTTCAAAACATCAAAACTTTTTTCATTTTCATTTGCTCTTCTCTGATGTTTTAGATGTCCTCCCCTCTTGGCATCAGCATTTGGTGCTGTAGTGAGAACAGCTTCAGGGAGGACAGATGTACTCTGTCTCACTCCTTTAGCGGGTTTCAATTCGGGGTTGCTGCAAAAAGCTGACAAAGCAGCTCAGTCTGTGGTGGTGGGAGCATATGCTAGAGGCTTTTCACATGGTGGTGGACCAGGAAGCTCACAGCGAGGTTGCAAGCAGGGGCCAAGCTAGAACCTTTTAAAGGTCCATCCCTAGTGACCTATTTCTGCCAGTTAGTCCTTACCCCTAAGAGTTCTAAAGCTTTCCCAAATGTCACTGCCCAATGAGAATAAGTATTCAAACTGTGAGCTTCAAACATGTCAGATCCAAACCATAGTAGTCTTTCTGGCATTTTAAAAAGTCTACTGTAAAACTTTTTTTTTTTCATACGATATATTGATTAAATTCTTCCCCTGCCCCAACTGCTTCTAGATCCTCCCCATCTCCAAACTCATGTCATTTCTACCCCACCCCCCACCCCCCACTAAAAAAAGTTGAAAATCAAAACAAATTGTATTTTTTTTTAAAAAAGAAAGCCTAACAAGACAAAAAATGACCAAAATGAAAAGTGCACAAAAACCATGAAGTCTATATTGTATTGGCCAACTACACCTAGTCAAGGGGCCGTCCCCGGAGTGTGGGGAATATACCCAACAATTATCTAGCAAATGCCAATTGTGAGTAGCTTCTTGGCTAGGGGAAGGACTTTGTGTCTATTTCCCCTGTCAGAGCTCAGATTTTATCTACCTTGAACCTGTGCAGATCTTGTGTGTGGTGTCACAATCTCCATGAGTCTATATGTTTGTCAGTCCTGTTATGTCTGGAAGACTCTGTTTCCTTGGAGTCATTCATCCCCTCTGGCTCCCACAACCTTTCTGCCTCCTTTTCTGCATACAGCCCTGAGCCTTGAGGGGGTTTGAGAGAGACATCCCATTTAAGGATAAATACCTCTTGGTAAACAACTCCAAAATATATAACCCATTTCTGGTATTTAGAATTCTATTTGGTAGCATAAGATTTCTAATTGCATTGTCTCCCCCATTATATGGCAACTCCATTTAAACTCTTTTATATGCTTGTATATATTTTAGGAAGCCTCTATGCTAGTTTTCCATATGGCTTTTCAAAAGGCCTTTAGTCTTAGTTATCCCTGTCCACAGTCCCTTCTCTACTCTGCCCTCCCATCCCTTTAATCCCCCGTTATACTTTTATAATACTATATTCTATATCCCCTTTCTTGGAATATTCCCTCCTCCTCTACGAATGTCCCAAATGAAACACAAGTATCAAAAGCACAAAAGCTAACATTTACATATAAGACAATGTTTATCTTTCTGGGTCTTGGTTATTTCATTCAGGATGATTGTTTCTAGTTATACCCATTTATCTGCAAATTTCATTTTTCTTAGCAGCTGAATAATATGTGTTACATTTTCATTATCCATTCATCAGATGGTAGACATCTAGTCTATTTCTAATGTCTGGCTATTATGAATAGCCAGAAATCCAATGAACATGGATGAGCAAGTATCTCTCTAGTAAGATATAGTCTTTTGAGTATATGGCCAAGAGTGGTACAGATGGATCTTGTGGTAGATTATTATTCAGCTTTTTGAGATAATTCCACACTGATTTCCATACTGGCTGTACCACTTTGTATTCCCACTAGCAATGAATAAGCGTTGGCATCCACCCCTCCCCCATCATCTTCAGCATCTGCTCTCATTTGTTTTATTGCTCTTGGGCACTCTGACTGGGGTAAAATGAAATCTCATGAGCCCACAAAAATAGTAACCTTTCCACATACGGATAACAAACATATTGAGAAAGAAACCAGGGAGACTACCTTTCACAACAATATCAAAAATACCATGGATTAATTCTAACCAAGCAAATGAAATATTTGTGTAATATATACTTTAAGATCTTGAAGAAAGAAAATGAAAAAGAAAGTGGAAAGAGCTCCCATGCTTATGACTGCCTCAGGAGGATTATTATAGTAAAAATGGCCATCCTACCAAAATTAATCTACAGAGTCAATGAAATCCCCATCAAAATTACAATGCAATCCATCACAGACGCTGAAATAACAATTTTCAACTTCATATGGAAACATGGACGCACACACACACACACACACACATACACACACCAAAAACAAAAATAAACACAAATGAACAAACAACCTAGGATGGCTAGAGCAATCCTGAATAATAAAAGAGGTATCACTATCCCAGATTTCACATTGTATTACAGAGCTATAGTAATAAAAACTACATGGTATTGGCATAAAACTAGACATATTGATCAGTGTAATCCAATTAAAGACCCAGACATAAGTCCACACACCCATGGGCACCTGATTTTTAATAAAGAAGCCAAAAATATACATTGGAGAAAAGACAGCATCTTTAACAAATGGTTCATTCAAACTAGATGGTTAATTTTAGAGGAATGTAAACAGATCCATATTTATCATTCTGCACAAAACTCAACTCCAAATGGATCGAGGATATCAACATGAAGTCAGACACCCTGAATAACCTTGAACTCATTGGCACAGGAAATAACTTTATATATGGGACCCTGATAGCACAGGTATTAAGATCAATAATTAATAAACAGGACCACATGAAGCTAAAAAGCATCTGTAAGGCAAAGGACACCATCATTTGAGCAAAGAGGCAGCCTACAGAATGGGAAAAAATCTTTACCAATTCTACATCTGACAGATCTGAAATATATAAAGAAATAAACAAACAAAGAAACATACCAATAAACCCTGAACATCGAGAACACAAGGAACCCAATTGAAAATGTGGTACAGAACTAAGCATAGATTAAAAAAAAAAAACAAAACAAAAAACAATGACATACAAATGGCTAAGAAACACTTTAAAAATGTTCAACATTCTTAGCCATCAGGAAATCATCATTTAAAAATCTTGTCTCTCCTGTCTGCTCCCTGAGGGAGACACATAGCTCAGGGAAGAATCTAGACCTCTCATTTAGTCTTTGTCACAGGACATTTGCATCTGTAAATATGGTAGAAAAAAATGTGGATGGGGACAGAAGAATGCTTTTGCTGTAGTCACCAGAGATGGAATGAAGGTCAAGGATGAAATGGAGGTGAGAGACAAGAGAAAAGAACAGCAAGAAAGGAGACAAGGAAATGAGAGCTTCAGGTTAATTTCTTCAAATTATTGTATTTTGGGTATGTATTTATTGAAAATACAATTTACATGTGGCAAAATAAAATTTCCACAAATAACACACAAATTTCCTTGGATCCCCTCTGAAGTCAGCTCTCACCTCCCCTGAGGCAATCATTGCTATGATTTCTGTCATTATGTATCAGACTTGGAAGCCCTAGAATTTCATGAGAATGAAAACGTACAGCATGTACTCTTGCTTCTTCACCCAACAGAAGAGTTTTCAAGATTATGTTGTGTATGTCAGCAGCTCACTTCATTTTACTGTTGCATTGTGTTCTATTATATAGCAATAACACATTCTATAAGTTGTTATAAAGTTAAGCATTTATGTCATTTCCTGTTTTTGTCTATTCTGGAGAAAGCCACTGTGAACATTCATATATACGTCTTCTTATGGACATATGTTTTCATTTCTATCCTGTATATACTTAGGAGTGAAGTTATAGGATCACAGAACAGTTGGGAAGCTTTGCCTCTGGATTATTCAATCCTGCCAGCCCTCTGCCTGGCTGCCTCCCTACTGAATCTAATGTATTAAGATTCCAGAAGGAATTTTATATAGATGTTCCTCGTTTATTTTCCTGGAGGTTTTAGAGCAGAATGTGGAAATAGGAGCAGAGAGTGGGAAGAACTTGATGCACCAAGTTGGGTGTCCATGACTTAGGCCCAGGCAAGGTGGTACACACCTTTAATGCCAGGAAAGAAAGACAAGCAGATCCCTGAGTTCAAGGCCAGCCCGGGACAAAACAAGTTTCAAGTAAAGAACAGCTTAGGTCCACATGAGATATTATACACCTTTAATCCAGCCATACATTCTGCTGGAGGCCTACATAAGGACAATGGAAGAAGGAAGGCTTCCTTCTTCTCTGCCTGCTTGCACTTACTTGTCACTACATCTGCTGGAACCCTATTTCTTCAGTATTCCAGTTTATACAGAAGACCTGCTGAAACAAGTAGCCTCTTAGGACTGAGCAACTACTAGATTCTTTAACTTCCTCTTCACAGCTGCTCACTGTTGGGTTAGTTGGACTGCAGACTGTAAGTCCAATAGTTTCCAATAATATATAGAGGCATTCTATAAGTTCTGTGACTGTAGAGAACTCGTACTAAGACAACGAGTAAATGAATAGAGTGTAGTCTTAGTTTTTCTTTTAATAATTCTGAAGCAGATAATTTTATGATTTTTTCCATTTTTTTTTGTTTTTCAAGATTCCTTTAGATGTTCTGTGTTTGTCTTGTGGTTTCATAATAGACATTAAATTAAAAATTGTTTCTCAGAGTAAATTATTTGCATTTCTCCTGGCTTAAAAAATGTTAGTGGTTGCTATCTCACAGTTTTTCTGCTTCTTAATGAGGGTGGCTGCTAAGGATGTTTTGTTTTGGTGACCTGAATAAGGAGAAGGGAAGGAAGAGATTGCAGGATTATAGCATGTGTGGACGTGTGTGTGTGTGTGTGTGTGTGTGTGTGTCAGACAGACGAAAACAGAGGGATAGAGAGACAGAGACACACAGAGACAGAGAGAAAAGGAGAGGAGAAAACATAAAAGAAAAAATGGAATATAAAATGAAGATGATAATTGCCACAGGGAATAAACTTTGGAGAGAGACAAGATACTTTGAAGCAGCATTACTGAGTCATGTGTCATGTTAACAATTCTGTTCTCTCACCAAGGAATTACAGGAAAATTACCCATCATGCCACAGCAATTTCAGGATGGAGCATATAGGTTATACTGATATCAACGCCAGAGGAGGCTCTCCCAAAGCAACCCTGCAACATTTAGGTTGATGGGATGAATGAATTAATAAATCAATGAAAACATTAGACAGGTAGACAGCAACAACAAAAACAAGTTGCTATAATAAAGACATCTAACAGTACAGTACACTATGAAATGAGTATATTTGGGTTTTGGGAATGTGGTTCAGACTGGAGAAGCAGCTCTGCTCCATAGTTAATCATAAACCCAAGGCCCTTCTGCTGTGTGGCTCTGCCCTTCTCTAGGTGGGCTGCTGTGGGTTCTACATGGTATGAAGAACAATGGTGCTACGTAGGAAGCATGTCAATGCTCCTAAATGTTGGTTCTAGTAGTGGCCTAGCCATTTCTTTTTGCATTCCATCGGTTAGAACTCAACTCCCTGACCAAGCCTTGTTCATCTCAAAGGGGGCTATGAAAGAGTAGTTCAGTTGTGTTCCCAGGAAGAAAGGGAAAGTGGGTCACTGTAGTGAGAGTTTTGGTTTCTTTAAAAACCCAGCTATGTTATTATGAATATGTTTTTGTTTTAGTCCAAGGTGTTGGATATGGGGATGCTTCAGTTTGCCCACAGCCATTGTCTTGTGCTTGGGCAGGGGGTGATTTTTGCCAGCTGCAGGTAGTTTAATTCTGGGGACCCTGGAGAGGGAATAAATGGTAGGTACCCAAGAGGGCTTGTAGTGGCTGTTGTTTCCCGGCCTCCCACCCCACCTCACTGCTCTTGCATTTGCTATTGCTGGATTGCTGCATTGCTGGATTACTGGGTTTCTGTACTGCTAGATAGTCTGAGGACAAAGATTAGACTTCCTCCAAGAAACAGCACAAACCTAATCAGCAGGAAGTAATCTATTTTGTTGGCTGAAAGAGATCTGTGTCCTTTCCCCTCTAACCCTCTTTCTCTCCTACCTAGTGTTGGGGAGGGGTGGAAAGGATTAGGGTGGAATAAGTGTTGGAAGGGAGGTAGACATATAAGAACCCAATAAGATAATAAAACAAATATGCCAAGAGATCACAGTGAGTAAGTAATGGCATTTGCCCTTATGAGCAATTCTTTATATCACCTAAGAGGTTGCTTGTGCATCACTACTCTCTTCATGCACGATGTTCTTCAGATGTCAGTGATGTTTGCTTCTCCATTGACTTGTATGTGTATTCTCACACAGTGATTTGATTGGATTTGGGCAAGAAGATTATTTACTCTTTGTGAATTCTTGCCTGATGTCATTATACTAGTCAAGGGCTGAGTGTGTTTCAGAAGCAGGGTAGGCAAGAAGGGAGCAAGCTGAGGGATGTTGTTCCTCCCCCCATGTATTTACCTCCCAGTGGGGAGCTGAGATTAAAGTCTCTAGTCTCTGTCCTTTCCTGGAAAATTCTCTTAAACCAGATGTGCCCTTTCCCATTTACCACCATTATCCAACAATTTTCCCCTCCTCTCTGCCTTCACAGATCCCAGTAGTGCTGACTGTCTATGACAGTATGTAATTGAATGCAGGGTATCTTCCCTCCACTGTGATTAGTCAAACTTCATCCATATGTAGCTGAATAATCTTTAAGATGAAGCTAAAGTCTCTGGGCTACAAATTCCTCCAGAGGTGCTGAGTGGCAAGTGCTTGGGTGCTCCTCCTATGATGACACTAATGCCAATTCTATTAGCCCAGAGCTTTCTCTACTCTGCTTTTACTCCCTCTTCTTTCATGACCTTAGCACTGCCATTTTCTTTACTTCAGGCCTATCACAGTCTGCGAGCTAAGCTTATGCTGTCAACAGGTCCCTTGAAATGACATCCTACATTTGGCTTGTAACCAGATTCTGGGACTATCTCCATGGCAATCATAGCTGATTAGAGCAAAAAAAAAAATTCCCTTCAAGAGAAAGAACTAGAGTTTAATGAATCTCAGAGAAAAATTATTCATCTCAAAATAAATGATATTCTCTAGATGCGAGAACAGCTGCTGAACAAAACACATTCTCTGGCAAGTGAAAAGCATGATGACCTGCAGATCTCAAATTAAAATACAAAACAAACAGGTGTGCCAGATTTTATGAATGACAGAGCTCATACACTTATGCTTCTAGTGACATAGCAGATGTTTTCCCACTTCTTGAGTCTGGGTTGGTCATGTGACCTGCTTTGGTCAAAGAGATATTAGTGAATATGAAGAAAGCAGAGGCTTCAAATGTGCTTATGCATTTGGAGTTTTCTCTTTTGTGACATTGGAACAATGACTAAACTAACCCTTTAGATGTTAGCAAATAACTCCACCCAATGACCTAGATAATAGCTTGACAATGTTAGATGCATCAGTGGGGCTTTCTTGGTCTCCCAACATCTGGATAACTCATGTGCTGTCTTGTAGACAAATGAGAAATCTCAACCCACACTAAAAGAGCTACATGCAAACACTTTAGACTATGATCTAAATACAAGGTAGATTTGTTTTAAGTTGCTATGTTTTGAAGTGGTTTGTTATGTAGCCCAAGCTAATAGAACTCAGCAGCTAGTGCAAGCATGTGGTATATGTTCGTATGTAAATGTGCCTCTCACATCTTTATCCATATCCATGAAAATTACTCCCAATATGCCCTGAAATCAGGGTTCTTAGGTGATTTCTTCATGTGAACACACTGTAGAAACCCCAAGCACCAATATAAACGTAAGCACATAAAAACATAGACGAAGGTAAGGGATTTACTCTCTTCTTTCCTCCACCATTCCTCTCTTGCTCCAAGCCCCTGAACTGGAATCCCAGCCAGGCAGAAACCTGGCCAATTGGAAGGAAGGCAGTACCTAGAACATGTCAGAGCACTCAGTTCCATGGCAGCCCCAGCATCAGGTATGATGGAAGATATGCATGAATCCCTCCACCCCTCCAAATGCAGGGAGATGGATAAATATTGGTATTTTTTCCTTCTTATCATGATGTTTGCCTTCTCATAGTTATTTTACTTTTCACCAGCATGGGGGTTATGTGTTAATATAGTAAAACCTCCTCCACTGCACTTTAGTGCCCTATGAGAACATACTATTGGTGATGGCTTTCTCAAGACAAATTGCCTAAGAGTGTTATTATATGTCAGATGTGACTATTGCTTCATAAAACTACAGAGGTGGTATTTCCAGGTAGCAGAAGTAGGGTTAGGGGGAGCTAGGCACCTTTGGTCAGATAAAACATATGTGGGAATCTGCTTTTAGTATTAGTTTGCCATATTTAATATGTATATATACCTAACTACTTCTTGGCTTCTCTCAAATATGGAGGCTTATGTTTTAGGAGAATAGAAGATCTAGGTTTTTTGTTTGTTTGTTTTTTGTTTGTTTATTTTTAAATCAAAGTGCCAGGCAACAGAAATCTTTCCCTTTATCGTTTTCTACATCCCACTTCTTTCATTATCATGTATTTTAGCTGTGAAAATCAGTCTTTTTTCTTTAAAACTGCTTCATTAGGCATTATTGATATACTGCAATCTATATACTATAAAAGTCACCTGCTTAAGATATATAACTTTACTTGGCAATTGTATAAAATTGGGCAACCCTCACCTCAAACCAGTTTTAGGATATCCAAAGATCCTCTCTGCACTATTTCAATCAGTCCTTATTCCAATTATCAGTCCAAGGCAATCATAAATCTATTTCTTACCTCGCTAAGTTTGCCTGTTCAAGGTATTTATAAGCAGAATCATATAATGTAGGTGTCAAGTTGCAGCATTGATATTGGGTTGGGCTACATCATTGGAAGACTTGACTGGCCACAAGGATCTGCTTTCTTAATGATGCACTGGCTTGACTGACAGTTCAGTGCTAGCCTGATGCCAGGGGACCTCAGTTCCTAACCACAGAACTCTCTTCTAAGACCACTTGCATGTGCTTACAACATGACAATAGCCAAGAGCAGGTATCAGAAAAGAGCAAGGTAAAAGCAACAATACTGCTGTTAGAGCCTTCAAAAAGTTACCCACTGTTATTTCTAGCTTATATAGGTTGTAATATTTAGCCCCATTCAAGGGTCTGAATACCAGGAGGCATGCATAACCATGTCAGCTTGGAGCACAGATACCATATCTTTTTTCTTTTATCTGTCAGTAGCTAAGGTGCTCTGTGTAGCTTGAGCAAGCTTCAGGAGAGGCAGAAGAAAGCCTTAGGTGGAGGTGAGAGCAGCCAATATACTAGGAATTAACCACTGTTAACTGCAGGTGAATCCTGAAGTGGCCTGGAGGCTTTGAGATGGAGCCGCCCCAGCATTTGCTCTGTGCTTCAAGGCTGTCATTAAGGAGGCAGTTTTTCAGGTTCACAGGTGATAATGAAAAATAAAAATCTGTGACAATAGCATGGTTACAGGTAGAACCAAATGACAGGTTACTGACCAAGTATTTATGCTTTGGGGAAGCCCTCTGGTGACATCTGTACTAGGTTGAGGTTTGGGTTTTAGAAGCCCCTCATCCCTGAAGAGGGGCACCCAGAAGACCAGAGCCAGCATGCTCCTCATGTTGCTAGAGTATACAATCACAAACCAGACCTAGGCAAATGTCCAACTACATTCCTGAAACATGGGAAGGGAGCTGGAATCAAAGGCAGGATTCAAGATTTAGAGCCTCAGAATGGTAAGGTTCTCCTCAAGGTAACCCCAAGGAGAAGGAAATGATGACAGATGACTGTTGGCAGCTTTGCCTAGGCCTGGATTTAAAGCACTGACATCAATGGGCTCAATCACTCATGTGACCTAATTTTGCTGCCAGACAAAGGAGCAAAAGCAGGAGGAGAGGGATGGGCAGGAGGAGCAGAGTGACCAAGGAGGAAAGGAACTAAGTCTTTGCTGAGGAACTGAAACTGGAGGGACCATATATCCTGGAAAACCTGATTTAACCTATTGTTGGTTTACAATAGTTATTGAGATTATTTTTTTTTAACTCTCAAAGGCATCTAGACATTTGTGTGGGGAATTACATGTCCATCCTTTCCACAGCACTCAGTACTCTCCCGATCATAACTTTTCCTTATCATCAATTGCAAAACATTTAATGTCTGTCTTGTTTGCTCAGCTGCAATTTGTGGAAGAATAGGGACCAATCCTATCTTTTACCCTACTCTGTCTGAAGTATTGGCATTTGTGATGTATGTGTTCCATATAGATTTTATCATTGAATGGATGGTGATTGGATTGATGAATAAGTAAAGTCACTATTTTAAAAGATGTGGCAAGATCTAAATGGAAGTGAACACAGAGAAAGGTCATTAGAGCTAAGATTCCAAGGACTGTCACTAGAGACCTGTTTTATTTATTTATTTTAATGGATTTAGCACTTATTCTTTGACAGTTTCAAATACACACACACACACACACACACACACGCACACGCACACGCACACGCACACGCACACGCACACGCACACACACACACACATGCTGCACCAGTTCTATTACCCTCAGATACTTCTTCTTCCCCATGTGTCCCTCTTCTAGACTTATTTCTACAGATTCCCAGGAGGCAGGTTTGAAAGCCCCAGGTCAATCAGTGCTCTGTTCAAACCTGCTCCTTCATTGAGTACCACTTGGCTCTGGGACTAGAAGGTTTGGAGATGTGCAGTCAAGCCTTAGGTATGAAGCAAGAAGCATTGCTCTCCAGGCATTTGCTCTGTCTGTCAGTGATTCTGAAAGCCAGAAAACAGTGTTATCAGCGCCAGGGTAACCATTAATGCACTTTTTTTGGGGTATTATTTCCTTTTTAGGGAAAGAGAGCCAAGCATTTTTGCCATCAAACAAGGGCTATTTATGGTCCACTCACATTTGTTGAGAGCCACTAGGTCTGTCACATGATTCTAAGCATAAACCATAGTCCATCATATGGAGCCAAGAACATGGAGATCATATATAGGAAACTGGAGGTGGGCACTGGAGGATAAAAGCTGCAGCCAGATCTCTGCTGAAAGTACTAAATAGTGGCTAATTTAGGAGGGAACATCAGCACCTCCAGTGGTGGAGTTTGATTTATCATCCCTAAGTTGTCCAAAAAACATTTTAAAAAATCATGTGTACTTGGGTCTTAATTCCTCAATAAAAATCACAATTCATGTCTTTCTTGCAGCATTTAGAAATTGAGTGAGGCCACTTCCTAGGACAAGGGACATTGCATCATAGCTCTTGACTGTTCTTTCTTGTTCTGCCAGAAGATTGTTGTTGAACAGCTCTGTTCCCTTTTGTTGTCTTTATGCCGTTTTCTTTTTTTGTGTGTGAAGTGGGATCACTGTGATGCCCATATCATCACAAGATGACCGGCCTGCACAGTTAGGATAATATTTACTGTTTGCATTCTCTTGTGTCAAGTCTTTCCAAGCATAACTCCATAGCACATGGAGTTTTAAAATATCTCCAGGAGAGTAGCAAACTTCTCAGATGACTACCTGAGATTTACCCAGCACCCATTAGACTACATGTCATAGAGTAGACTGAATAGCAGCATTACAGTTGAAAGGTGAAGGATAGGTATACAGGTTGGAAAATGGTGGAGCTGCACAAAGGTGAAGAGACAGACTGGGGGATGGAAAACTAGGGTGCAGGTTCCAAATCAACCTGGCATGATTTTGCAATAAATTCCATTGGTACATAGTTATTTGTATTCATTCACTTATGTACTTTGTTTGTTCTGAGATGTGGAATTTACTATATAGCCCAGGCTGACTTTGAACTCACGGTGATGCTCCTGCCTCAGCCTGCCAAGTGCTGGGATAATGGATACAAACCAACATGCCTGGCTTCCATGTATGTATTCTCTATGATTGCTTTCCTGAGACAACAGTATAGTGTCAGAGATTTTATGGTTAGTTTTAGTGTCAACTAGATACAAGCTAGGGTCATCTGGGAAGGGGACACCTCAGTTGAAAAAACACTTGCATTGGCTTAGCCTACAGGCTTAGCCTGTAAAACAGTGTGATGATTAATAATTGATATGGGAGGGTTCAGCTCACTGTGGATGTACCACCCCAGATTTGGCGATCTTTGATTGAACAGACCATGAGGGGCGTGGGTAAGGAGACAGAATCCCTCCATAGTCTGCTTTCAGCTCCCACTTTCAGGTTGCTGCCCGCCCCTGGAGTTCCTGCCTTGAGTTCCTTTCATGGTGCTCTATAAGCTGAAATACACCCTTTCCTCCCCCAAGTTGCTTTTGGTCATGGTAGCTTTATCACAGCAATAGAAAGTAAACCCAAAGAGTCTCCAAACACTGAAATATTTACGAATACCTAAAAGATTTGCCAAATCCTGCCAGAGGCCATTGTAGAGGTGGGAATGATTTTTCTCTGCTGCAATCAGTTTTCAGAGAGTGTGAATTGGAACAGAAGGTATGGGCCATTTGTTAGGAGAGTGGGAGCAAGCTTGTGTGGAGAGAAAATAGCTTTTCTCACCTTGCAGTGCACTCAGGTCCAGATCCAGAGACTGAGATACTTATGGGATGGAAGCCACTTGAATAGATTGCATGTCCCTGTCCTGCTCTCTGTACATGGATCCACTTACTCCCAACTGGATTCACTCACTTATCCTCTCACAAAGGACTAACCGGGCCCAGTCCTGCTTGACTTCCCAGATTGGGCGAGATTGGGCGGTATGGTCTAGGAGGTATATCTGTGCATTCACATATTCTTATAAAGCCCTGTTGGGACCCCAAACGTGGCCTTTGCAAGAAAAATGGTGTTTTGTTGTTGTGTTTTTAAGTACAGATGACTTCCCCTAAAAAAAGAAAACTACCCACAAGCTAGGAAACACCAGTGTGGGATTTCTGTGTTTTCTCCTTTTTTCCTATATAGGAAAGAAAGGTTTGGTTTTGTTTTGTCTTGTCTTGCCTTCTTTTGTTTTGTTTTGTTTGTTGAGTGCTAGTCATGCAATTGGTGCAGAGGACACAAACTAGTAGAACCTTGGGTTCTAGCTCAAAAGGGGAGAGCAGTGTGTTTGGGTGTGAGAAGGACAATGGTAGCTGTCTGAGGAGATATAGAGAAAGCATTGAAGAGGAGGGGTCACCTTTCCCCTGGCTTCTTATATTGAAAGTGAGCCACAGTAGGTAACAGAGTCTGCCAGGTGCGTTAGAGCTACATGGAAAACTACTGATGTTTTCCAGGTTCCAATGAGGTGCTTGGTACTTTTAGTGACACCATCTCATGGAATCATTAAAACAACTCTAGGACATGTTGGGTGGAGGTAGCTGGGGGCCAATGTCTGTGTGCACTAACAGCACTATTTTGATTTTATTATGAAATTCAAAACTGATCAAGACCCTTCCTCCTTGCTTATAAGACTCTTGATTTCCCCCCTCTTAGAGGATGTGAACCAATCCTGGTGCAATGTTTGTCCCCTCATTAGATGACATTGATCTCCTAATATGAAGGTCCCCAGTTATTCACTGAGTCAGTTTACAATGGAACTGGATTATGTGTAAAGAGTGACAAGGAAAGCGGTGATACCACTTTCAACAACTAGGTGTGTGTCATACATACAGGTCATTCACTGACTAGTGAGTGAAGTGGCCTCTCTAGAGTAGAGAAGGTAACTCACAGTGATCCAAAGGGACTGAGAGATGCTTTCTGGAACCAGTGACATCTCTGATATCTCTTGTCATGGCCAGGAATACAGCAAACATGAACACCAGGAAAGGTTAAAGTCCTGCTCCCCCCCCCAAAAATAAACAAACAAACAAAAAACCCAGAAGGTGCTTTAACTGCTAAATTCCACCTGGAGGGAGGAACTGTAAAAGTTGAAGGGGGAGTGCATCTCACTTTCTTTTTCTCTACAGCACAAAGAAAGCCACCCACAGCATTAGTGAGCTGTACCATAAAATACAGCATGGCCATAAATGAAATCACAAAAGAATCACTTCCAAAGGCTTCACCTTGAAACCTTAACTCCTACAAGGGGAGCACACTGTTTATTACCACTGCTGCTGGGAATGGGGGCCTGCAAGTGTAATGCAGAGCAGACAACATCTAAGGAACAGAGAATGATAAGATTTATGGTGGGAATAAAACCCTGCGTAAATTGCCTCTTGTTAAATGTAGGTGTTGGGTCCATTGTTAGAGAAGTTCAGTCCAGGAAAGCACAATGGTCCTTCTGAAAAATTCCTTTCACTGTTTTTACCTTTATTTCTGTCTCTATAGGATAGCATGTTAAGTGGATCTGTTAAGAAAAGACCTGTGAAAGGGATGAAACTTCATGCACCCTTAGACTCCATGGTTTCACTGTCCTTTTGGCTAGTTATTTAGGACTTTTTCATTTGAGTGACTCCACCACTACCCAAGGTGGTCCTGATACCTGTGACTCCATCACAACTGCTCTGTAACTCACTTGCTTCTCATCAATATCAAACAGTACTATGTTAGGGGCTTTTTAAAAAATTCTCTTTACATCCCAACCACTGCCCCACTTCCTGATCACCCCTTCTCATAATGCTTCCCCCTATCTCTGAGAGGTGGATCCCTCCTGGCACATCAAGACTCTGCAAGGTTAGGTGCATCCTCTCCTACTGAGGCCAGACAAGGCAGTCCAGCTAGTACAACATATCCCACATACAGGCAACAGTTTTTGGGATAGCCTCTGCTCCAGTTGTTCAGGACCCACATAAAGACTGAGATTCTGCTACATAGGTGTGGGGAGGCCTAGGTCCAGCCTGTGTATACTCTTTGATTGGTGGTTCAGACTCTGAGAGCCATTAAGTGTTCAGGGTAGTTGACTCAGTTCCTATGAAGTTCCTATCCCCTTCAGGGCCCTCAATCTTTCCTCCAACTCTTACGTAAGAGTCCCAAGCTCCATCTACTGTTTGGCTGTGGGTATCTGCATCTGTCTGTGTCAGCTTCTAGGTGGAGCCTCTCAGAACAGCCATGCTAGGCTTCTGACTGCAAGTATACCAGAGTATCATTAATAGTGTTAGGGATTGGTGCTTGCCCAAAGGATGGGTTTCTAGATGGGCTTGTTATTGCTCGGTCATCCCCAAGTCCCTGCTCTATCTCCTGTCCCTGCATTTCTTGTAGACAATACATTTTGGGTCAAAAGTTTTGTGGGTGAGTTGGTGTTCCTATTGCTTCCCTGAAGTTCCTGACTGGCTGTAGGAGGTGGCCTCTTCAAATTCCATATCCCAACTACTGTGAGTCTTAGCTAAGGTGACCCCCATCTTGGGAGCCTCCCTTTCCCAGGTTTCTGGGATGCTCTCAAAATGCCTCCTTCCTCCCCACAGCTGCTGCAGATTTCCATTCATTCTCATGGCGGCCTGGCCATCTTCCCTGTTTCTTCCCATACCTGAGCCTATCCCCATTCCCCTCCCAGTCCTTCTCTTACCCAGTTCCCTCCCTTCATCTGCCTCCTATGACCATTTTTATTCCTCCTTCTAAGTGAGATTCAAGCATCCTGTCTTGGGACTTCCTTCTTGTTTAGCTTCTTTGGGTCTGTGGAGTGTAGCATGATACCTGTATTTTATGGCTAATATCCACTTATAAGTGAGTATATACTATGCACGTCCTTGTGGGTCTAGGTCACATCATGCAGAATGATATTCTCAAGTTCCATCCATTTGCCTGCGAAATTTATGATGTGTTGATTTTTAATAACCGAATAGTATTCCATTTTGTAGATGTACCACATTTTCTTTATCCATTCTTCAGTTGAGGGACATCTAGGCTGTTTCCAGTTTCTGGCTACTATGAGCAAGGCTGCTGTGACTATAGTTGAGCGAATATCCTTGTGGGATAGTAGGGCTTTTATATATATATGCCCAGGAGTGGTAAATCTGGGTCTTGAGGTCGAACTATTCACAGTTTCCTGAGAAAATGCCAAATTCATTTCCAAAGTGGTTGTACCAGCTTGCAATCCCACCAACAATGGAGGAGTGTTCCTCTTTCCCAAGTTTGCACTCCCACCAGCAATAATGAAGTGTTCTCCTAGCAGTACCACATCCTCACCAGCACCTGCTGTCACCTGAGTTTTTGATCTTAGCCATTCTGATTGGTGTGAGGTGGAATCTCAGGGTTGTTTTGATTTGCATTTCCCTGATGACTAAGGATGTTGAACTTTGCTTTAGGTGCTTCTCAGCCATTCGAGTTTCCTCAGTTGAGAATTCTCTGTTTAGCTTGGTACCCCATCTTTAACTAGGTTATTTGGGGCTTTTTGGAAGTTACTAGTGTAAGCTGACCCTATTTCAGGGAACTGTCCTAGGAGTATTTTAATGGTCTCTGTTCTCACCTGGATCTGCTATATTAACCATCATGGAGATGCTTAATAGTATTTTTGAACTTGTGCGGTCTCACAAAACTGCACATTTAAGCACTTGGCATTCTCTCCTTGCCCTCCCAAACACACTATGTCACATGAATTGGCACTTCCATTAATGCATTTTGGTATGCATTAATGTTTCTATTTTAATACTAGTGTCCAATCCCAGTTTTCATCCGGCTGAATTTCTGGTTTCATTTTCTGCTAATTATAAAAAGATGCCCTAAGACATTTTAGGCATGATGAGTCCCGGGTAGGTGTAAATTGTTTGCTGTTGTTGAAGACACTCTGGGAAGGAACTTTCTAGATTCTGACAGGATGTTGTTCCAGATGTCAAAAATCTAGCGCCAAAAAAATTAAAAATAAACTCCAGTTACTAAACTGATCATGGTCTGGAATTTCATATCAAGAGAAAAGCTTCAGGCAGGAAAAATGTGTGAAATATTTAGAAATTGTCCAGAGATTTAGCAAATGCATGGTTTAGCAATGTTCTGTAAGGTAGAAGATGGATGACTGTAATTGGCAAAAATCTTTTTTGTGTGTGTGTTCTATGAGGGATGAGAATTGTAGCAAGATCTGAAGGTTCTTAAGAATTTCCTCAGTCACTCTCTATACTCTATTTATGAATGAGGAAACCTGAAACCCATAGGAATAGAATGAAGAGTTCACAGACACACAGACAATGAAATGAATGCAAAACCAAGTACTCTTCTGATTTTCTTTTCCCATAAGCCTGAAGCATTACCTCTAGTATTTTTGTTCATAAGAGCCAATGTAAGAACCATTACTTCCAGACCATCACCAAGGAGAGTCAAGATAGACAAGGAAACCATGGGTAGACACCCTCGGAGATGATTCTTGGCTGTGCTAGACGATGGGAACCCACATATGGTAGCTACTTCAGGGGGCTTACCCAGGCATTAGCTCAAGGGTTGGCGTGCGATATACATACACCACATGAAAAATTAAGCCAATTGCTGAAACAACATGAGAAACAGAAAAGTATGTTTTGACTTTGTATTTGGTTCCCAGAGATATAAATCAGTGTGGCCCTGAAGCTGTTTCTAACTGAAATAGTAAAGGCAGGAAAGGCAGTATTCTGATTCAAAAGATGTAAAATAATTATCAATCTTCATCAAATGCTTAATAGAGACCTAGCACATATCTAGTACTCTGTCCCATCTCTGAAATTTTCTAGTAATTCTATTAGTATGCCTTGTATTTTGTGCTAAAGCCATGTGTTCTCTGGAGTTAGAGGTCAATACTTAACACTTTTACTGAATGTCTACCATGAGCCACTAGATATGGAAGGGGTACTAAGTGGAGTACAAGGTAAGATGAATGCTGCTTTAAACTCATTAGTAGATTCTTTTCTCATTCACAATAGAAACTAAGTCCTTATAAGCACTAAAAAGGACTGTTGGGATTGCAAGATCCTTTACTTCTAAATTCCAGTATAAGGCTGCTACATCAAAAGACCAACTTCATCCAGTTTAAACTAGTTTACTCATGTGTTCATTCAGTCAACAGACACTTATTAATCCTTTTATCAGCAACTGTGCTGCACTCTGTAGTATTGGTATAAGATGCTGTTGATCTGGTCATGAACCATATTATCTATAAAGAGGTACTCCAACATTATATAGGTTGGGAAACACACTGAGGTTAAGTCATCTGAAGAAAAAAATTACATAGGGAAATGAAGAATGGGAATATCTAATTTATATTGAGGATGAGACCTGAGAGAAGGTATAGTAAACTTTACATTGAGGCCTTAAAGAGGGGGATTAGTTAACCAGAGGAAGAGGTGAAGGAGGAGTTTTCAGGTAAATAGAACAGATCTACAGCAAGGTTCTGAAGCTGGTACTTTATCCTTGAGTTTTGCACATCGCTTGAATCAGAATCCTTTTCAGCTACTTATGCAACCAGCCAAAGCAGTCATGTGGAAAGGGGCAGGGGGTTAAACTATAAGGAAGGTCTCTAAAGGTATAAAAACATAGAAGAATTCTGGGAGAAGCTCTGTAAAATAAGCACATGAAACTCTTTTTCCTAGAAATAGACCCTGACCCCAATAAATCCTCATCACCTTCATCACTGCCATCAACATTACCATCCACTATTGCAGCTGTGGGTTCTGGGGCTTCCAACCCAGATCAACCTTACTAGTTTTCCTGGCATGGTCCACTGCCCCACACACATCCCCATCTCCTTCAGCCCAGGTTCGCAGTGGTTTCCAATCACAGTCTCTTGGTACTTTAATGTACCTTAATCTGTTCAAAAAGTCACGTTAACTAGAGCCTCTGCATTTGAACCTTTGGTGATAACTTTTATTTTCTGTTGGGATAGTGATTCACGTGGGCAAACCAATAGCAACTGCAATAACTCAGCAAGTTAGTTGAGTGTTCACAACTTTTATACAGATGTCAACACGAACACCTGCATGTTGAAAGAGTCTTTCTTTGACCAAGCTTTAGACAGTTTTTTCTGAGCCCTATTTTTGACTAAGGCTTGTTTTCAACCCACCGAACCAAACTTTAGCAAGACTTTAGTGAAGTCTTCCTCATATACCTGATCACCCTCCACATATAATCAGATTCCTTATTCTCTACTGCTAATAGCTGACCGTCCTAGCCTATGTGTGACAAAGTCCTATTAACTCTCAATGTCTCTGAGTAATTTTCTAATCACTGTGCTCATTGCCATTGGCTGCAAGAACTCAGCTGTCCTTGTTGGATTGAGAATTGAGCCTGATCTCTCTTCCCAATGATGACAGTAGTGTCACTTCTCACAACACACTTGGGAGACATCTTGCTGTTTTAATAATTGTCAGAATTATTTTCCTTGTGTAATTATGTTGCCTTGGTTTGGACATGATTATGTTCATCATTAGACCCCTAGACACATCAGGACCTTAAGTAAACACCTTAATCCTTTTACTTCACTCCTGATTGATTAGAATCCATTGGCAAATCTGACACTTCAACCCATGCTCTGTGTGACAGAGTGTTGAAGCTTGACAAGGATAAATTTTGTTTTTTAAGATTCTAAATAGAACGACAAGGCTACCTCTGATTTCTTTATTTGAAAGATACCTCTTAGCTGGAAGTTTTCCCTGACATTTTTTTGTTTCTAGTGAGGATTCATTCCCTGACTCATAGACTGCAAGTTTCTCTTTCCAGCTCTTTGTTTCAAGTACAGATGTGTTTCCTAATTCCTGGTCTGGAAGTTTTTGTTCTGCACATGCATACATGTGTATTCATGTGCATATGTACATACATGTGTGTGTGTGTGTTCTTGATATCTTCGTTGAATCCTGTGACTTCCACAGGAACTTATGAATGGACTGAAATCCCTCTTCCCAGATCATTGCTGACTGTATACTCTACTTCGATAGGACTAAGTCTATGTGCTTGCTAGCATACTACTAGGAATAATTTGGCATTATAGTGTTTCCTCAAACTAGCTCTTCAAAGGCCTCTCCTGTTCTAGAACCTTAAAACCTTTGACCTTTAATTCAGTTCCCTTGAGTCTTTTAATATGGCCCCTTTTCAATCCTTATCTCTTTTATGTCTCTATTCAGCTTCTGCCAGACATTTCCTTCCCCATTCCAGCCCCTCAACTTCTTGTTATCATTGAGCTTAAGGCCTCTTGCCCCACAAGGAAATTGATGCTCTCAAAGGACTCAGAACAGTCTCCCAAGGTAACTATTTAAGGCTAAAAAGGGAAACAAGCTAATTGAAGACAGACTAGATCCTTTATCCACCCAAAGTATACTGAAACAGCTAGATACCTGCTTGATATTTACAAAAGTCCTTCGAAATTTAGTTCACAGCCTCTACAATATTACATTTCAGGACAAAAGAAAATCTGAAAAATCTCTTTGTGCAAATATTGGCTAAAAGCGTTAGCTTTCATGTTCAGTAGATAACCTTAACATTTTCCATCTGCCACAAATAAAATTCAGATAAGACTATAAAGTGGAGCAGACAAGAGCCAACTATTTTATTCAAACCAGTGAGTTTTAAGTTTGAACATTTTACCTGACATGGAATAAAAATTTTAGAGCAGAAGGTATATAGTCCCCTACAAGGAAGCTATGTTGTTTTTGTTTGTATATTTTGTTTGTATGGAAATGTACTATACTTCTATGACCATATTTTACCTCCAGATGACATTTTCAAATTATTGCCAAAAATTTCACGAGGACATTCTTATTTAAATTGGTTTGGTATAAATAAATGCTCATATAAATTAAGTATTTCTAAAAGTCCACAAAATGATAAAATTCACGTAAATGTTTTTAAGTTCATAGTTTAGGTGTCTTTGGTGAATATGACAAGGGTGTTATTATTATTATTATTATTATCATCATCATCATCATCATCATCATCTGCCAGCCTATGAACTTGCCGATGAAGAAAAGAAGAGAAAAAGAAAACAAAAGGGTTAGGAAACATATTTTGTAAAATAATGGACAAAATCTATCTAAAATCTGGGGACATGGACCATTAGATTCATGAAGCTCAAACAATCAACAATATTGAACTTCAGAAGTTCTATGCTATAGCACATACTGGCTAAAGTTCTATGCCTTAGCACATACTGGCTAAAGTGTTAAAGGGCAAAGGCAAAGAGTGAACCTTGAACTAGTAATGGGGTGGGGGCAGGGAGGTCATTTAGAAGTGATTCTCCATGCGGTGGTTTGAATAAGAATGGCCCCATTAGGCTCATAGATTTGAATTCTTGGTCATCAGAGAGTGCCACTACTTGAGAGGGACTAGGAGGTGTGGCCTTGTTGGCAAGAAAGTATGTCACTGGGAGTGTGCTTTGTGATTTCTAAAACCCAAGCCAGTCCCAATGTCTTTCTGCTGCCTGCAGATGTGGATGTCGAATTCTCAGATGCTTCTCCAGCACCATGTCTGCCTGTGTGCCACCAAGCTTCCTCCCATGACCACTAAACATTTGAAACTGTGAAAAAGCTGCAATTTAACGCTTTTTAAAATAAGAGTCAGGGTGTCTCTTCACAACAATAGAACATTGACTAAGACCCTCCATGTAACTATTGTCTTAATTAGCTATAATTGCCAATGTGCCCTAGAGATCTCTAAGAGGAAATACTTGATTAACGAATTGCCTGGATCAGATTGTCTTGAGGGCATGTTTGTGAGGAACTGTCTTAACTGTTAATTGATGTAGGAGGAGCCAGCCCACGCAGGGCAGCATCATTCCCTGGGCAAGTGATCCTGGAATGTTTAAGAAAGACAGCTAAGTTGAGCCTAAGTTTCTTCATTTCTGCTGCAAGTTACTGCTTGAATTACTGCCCATCCGTGATGGAATATGACCTTGACATGTAAGCTAACCCTTTTCTCCCTAAGTTACTTTTGGTCATGGTATTTGTGACAGTAACAGAATGAAACTAGAACAACTTTTATAATGTCTGACGGTAGTCCTTTGAAACAAGAATAACTGAAATTATATGCTCAAAATGTTGAAAGAAAACAACTAAATGTACCACTCAGAAAAAGTAGCCCACAAGCATAAAAATGTGACAAAAGAGAAATGCTATCAAAAGCAATGAAGAGATGAAAACTTCTCACCAATAGACCTCTGTGTGTGCAGGTGCACCTGCATGTGTGTGCATGCTCACACGCGTGCACACACCTGTGTGTGTGTGTGTGTGTGTGTGTGTGTAGAAAAAGAACAGATATTGATTCTTATGATAAACTTTTTTTGGTTTATGGATAAGAGAAATGTGAGTCATGTCACTGTTTAAAACTTTAGGTTTTTCATAATTATGTTACTTTATATAGTGATTTTTTTCACAGTGACTTTTGAAATTGTCAGTGTTACTTGTGTTAAATAGATATTATATTATAGTGACCTAGGGTGTTTTTTAGTCAAATACTCTAAACCTTATGGCATTTTTAACACTTTTTTACTTTGCCAAATCCAATTACAGACAAAATTTCATGATCTCAAACTAAGCTTGAAATGTTCTTAATACACATGTGAAAGAATTTTTTCTTTGTGAAAAACTTAAGAATTAAGGTTACTTGATATGTTTAATTAAATGAAAATAATTATCAGTTAAGAAAGATGCATAATCTTCCATAGGTTATATATAAACTTTCTAGAAATTTGTCAACATTCTGGCCATCTTTGGTCTGTCCTAGTATAATGTTATCAGTTATAACTCTCAGGTTTGTTTGATTTTTTTTGTCTTTTTTCTATCATTTCTACTCCTGTATTTTAAAAGTTACTGTAAGTTGATTCTTTTTCTTTGAATCAGGATGCTGTGTCCCAGGCTTACCTGTAACTTACATTGTAGAGGAGCTTGACCTTGAACTCCTGATCACATTGCCTGCACTGCTGAGATTACAGATTACTACCGTGTTCAATTCATGAGGTGCTGAAGATGTGATCTAGGGCTTTATGTATGCCAGAGAAGCAGCATGTCAACCTAGTTATAGACTCAATCCATATAAGTTCTGTTAGTGTTATTTTTTTCAGTGTTAATGTTAGAACTCAAGGCAAGTATCCTGTCACTGAGTTAGTTACACCCAACCTGGTTTTTATTTTTTAAATGGATACCACAGAATGAACTTTGCTTGGTAACTAAACTCCTTGGAAACCTTTAATCACTGATAGTCTAATTCATTTGTCAGTCATAGCGTTTGCCTTACTTTTTTTCATCTTTAAAGCCTTTGCAACCAACTAGAAGCTTAAGTACTTCCTCTTTTAAAAAAAGTAATTGAAAACAGAGATCTATGGTAAGGAAGTATGACAGGTATATTAGTGTACAGACTTCTGGGGTAATTCCTTAACGTTGAGACTATTCACTAGAGTAAGCCATCCCAGAACTCTACTAGAGGTTGGCTGGTTCATAAAACTAACCCAAGATCAAGTAATATAGGAACTAAGTACATGAGACTAACTGAACTGATGATGAATGCTTATAATCTTTAAGTATTTCATGTAGAATTTTGCTGGTTTGTTAATGACCTATTTTCTACATGTAAGGAACACCTACATTTTTCTTAAGATACCTAAAACTCAAATTATAGTATAATATGCTTTTTAAAATTAAAATTAGACATCTTTCTTTTCTGCCTAGATGCTCTAGAATCTGGAAATTCTTATTAAGTATTCTCATTTCTACAGCAATACAATTATCTACATGAATGCAACAAGAAGTGTCCTCATAACATAACACAATTGAAAAAATTAGACTGTTAAGGCTTTTAGTGGAATGTTACATTTGAGAACATTGCATAAAATCAGATGTGACCAGTCAGTTTGAAGGGGCAAAGGCTGACTTAATGGAACTCATACTTCCTAAGTCTTTTAGAAAAAGCCAGCCTAGTACCTTGAGCACAAGTTTCCTGGATTTACACATAAGAGAGGCCACTTCATCCTGGGTGTCCCAGGAATATTGGTACAGTTTAGGGACCATAGAAAAGAGGAGTTGGCTCAAATTTAGAGGCAGTATCAGTCAAGTCTGATGGTGAATGCTTGCCTTGACTTCCTAGTCTCACAGGACATTTGGAATATTACCAGAGATACCCTTTGAAAATTTTCTAGTACATAAGACTTCCATAGGATCATGCATCTATTCTCTTTCCTGCTGCTGTTATATAAACAAGAAGTCCAAGTGTAAAGGACTTGAAACAAGAATAACCTCATTTGGTTAGCAAAAATCAAAGAGGGTAATGATAGAAATTTTGTTTCAAAGAAAAACCATAGCAAATTCTTCGCACTTTATTAGCCCTTACCAAATTCTCAGTTCTTCTAATTTCCTCTAATAATCTGGTTGCAACTCTCCAGTTTAATATTTCTGATTTAAATCTGTTTGCATCCTTCCTGGGACTTCAGATTCTCTGTAACTGACCTCCCCAGTTCCTCATCTAGGATCTAAAGAAACCTAGCAAGCTGAAGCTGGCCAATGTGTGACCTTTCTACTGGAAACTGGTACCGGGAGGGCTGTTCAGAATTCTCTGTGTTCAAGCATGTAGGCAACTTCTCAACTGGCTGCCCTACTAATCTAGTTAACAGATGGGTCCACTGCTTTAAAAAAGGCAAGCCAGTGAGAAATGATCTCGGATGCTTCAACAGAAGGAAGATGAGACATGGACAAAGCTTTCTGGCCTGATCACTTTAGACAGGCCACTTTGAGCATCCTTTGTGACTACGCCTCACTCTTGGGCCTTGTTAGCCTGCCTGTTCCAACTTGAGTATGAATCTTGCTTAGTTAGTTTATCTAGAATTCTCCCATCTTTGATATCTGATTATTCTTGCTTGCCTTTAGGGGAAAAATCATAAACATCGTCAATAACAACATTGACAGTAAACAAAACAGCCTGATAAATAGAGTTAGTAAGAATTTAGTAATTTTCCAGCCACCCTACTCATCATTTGTAAGTCCATAGCTGTCTTTGATTAGTTTGGAGTTGAGTCTAACTCTCTCTCCTATTATAAGTCTTGACATCTGTCATGATACTCCTGAGTTGTCTTTACAACTTTATTAACATGGTTAAATTTTAAATCACTTAGGAGTGAATGTTATAGCCAGTTGGAAGGAGAATTTAAGGAACAGATACATGTATAGATTGGGAATGTTGAGATAAATAGGAAAGTAGAAGCAAAAATGGCCTGTTCTTAATGGTAGGAAAGGGAAGTCAGCTGGTCAGAATTCTCATGTCTTTATTATTACTCAGATTTATTTGCAAATCCACTTGCAATAGTCAACAGCAATGAAAAGCTAGAGTTATATAATGTGGAGACATGGGTCGCAAACTGCTTCTGAGTTTGTAAGGATTTTATTGAAATCTGTTCATTTATGAATTGTCTGTGTCTATTTTCCTTGAGTTAAGATGAACAACACTGAACATATAGGTCATGGAGCCTAAAATATTTCCTGTATGGCCCTTTCAGAAAATATTTCTCAACCTTCATGCTCTAGGCAGTGCATAGTTTCCCACTGAGTAACACGTTTCCTGCTTCCAATGAGGAGTATACTGCTACTAGGCAGTCCCATTTCACAAGTAAAAGAAGGAAACCAACAAGTGGCAGAGCTAAAACTCTAACACAGGTTAATCAGATCCAATTATTAGTGTGGTGATCAGAATACAGTTTAGCTCCTCCCAACAACAACAACAACAACAAGGAAACAAAAACAAAGTTGTGGGGCTACAGTCTACACTGAGCATGGCAATTCTTTCGAAATAATCTCCATCTTTAAAGAGGAAAGTGTTAGAGCTCAGTATGTGACCTGTGTGTTCACGCACACGGGGTCGGGGTCAGGAAAGACAATTGCCTTGATAACTCAGGAGGCCAATTTTACCTGCATTGCTTGATCTCAAACTAACTCTATAAAAGGAACTGAGTTAAGTTATAGTACATTTGCACAAGACAGGACTTCAGTTGTACATCCTCAAACAAGGAACCCAGGCAGAAAGAGTAAATGATTTCCAATTTGTAGCACTTTTCTTGGTAAATATTTGCTCTTTAGTACCTATTTACTAATTAATTGCAAGCTAACTTCAGTTGTTGCTTTTTAAAATAGTAAACCCTCCCTTCTTCCTATCAATTACATTTTTTATGTCAAGGTGATTTAAAGAGACTCTGGAAGGAATTATATGAGCTAATAAGTATTTTAAAAGCCCCTTCCTTCGATCAATATTTAAATTTTCTAAATAAAATCCCTTTTTTCCTTTTCCCCCATTTTTTGAATGGAAAAGTGCAAAGGAACAGTCCAGTGGTAAGTGAATTTCTGAGATCAAGTCCAGGCCAGTCATTTAAGCAGCCAGATTTGGAAATCATATCTTTAGTATCAGGTTGCATGGGAAATCTGTCAAATCTTTTTTTGAACATGTTCATAAATAATAGTTCCCTGAGTATCACTAATAGTCACAAGGCACAGTGGGTGAATTTCAATGACTCAACTGCTGTGGAGAAAATGAATGGACTGTTAATAGAATCACTGTTGAATAATAGCTAAATTATTAAAGTGTAGTGGGGGGTGTCACTTCCTTAGTGTGGCAAATTAGATTTGAATGTCTCAGGAATATTACATTGCAAAGCCATTTGTGGGGGATTTTAGACCTTTCTATAGCCTTCTCTACTTTAACAAAGCTCATGTTTATTTCTGTTTTCATGGGCTTTCATTAGTGGAGGGTGTAGCGGAGGGTATCGGTTTTCTGTCATAGCCCCTCAGTGTCCACCTCTGTGCCGAAAGCTTTTTATTGCAAACACCTGCCATGCTTTGCCAGCAGAACTTCTATAACCCTAGGAGCATCTAGCCCTGTTTGTAATCAAACCCAGAGTGCTAAAATACTAATCCCTGCAAAAGCCACCCTCATCTAATGATAGATGTGAGCTGGCAAATAAATTCTCTGCTTCTCCTCTCTTTGATTGGAGTAGCTGGGAGTGGAGAAACTAGGCTATGGACAAACAAAGAGCTCTAGGAATCCCCAGCAGGACTGGTCTCCAGTCGTCTCCAGTGTTCGATAATGTTTCAGGTATTGGCTGCCTGCCCTTCCTGTCTCTCCTTTACTGGTGTTTCCTGGAATCACCACCCAACTCCCACTGAAATCCTTCTCTTAGATTCTGCTTCTAGGGCAAGTCACATCAAGACAGAGGAAGACTATAAAGACTTTCCACTAATTTTTCATTCAGCAAAGGAAACTCTAAATCATTCTTTTTTATATAGAACAACCTTGCTGTCTCATTCACTTTGGGATGCTGTAACAGAATACCATAACTGGATGATGTAAACAATGAATGTTTATTTCTCACAATCTTGGAAGATTGGAAGCCTGGAAGATCCAAGATTAAGGTTCAGTAGTAGGCTGCATGCTTAGTTCTGAATGAGGGCCTGGCTTTAATCCCTGGCATTAAATAAGAAAGGTGCTGGCTTATTGGCTTCTTGGTTAGTAAATAACCTACTTTTATGAGTTTATTATATAGTCAAAAAGAATGAGGGCGTTATCTGGGGCACCTATCACATCTGTCTATACATAACCTAATCTATTATCCAACTCACTTTCTTAATATTATCTCCCTGGAAGTTAAGATTACAACATATGGACTTCAGGTGACACAAACATTCAATTCATAACATATCCCATATCTCTTACTCCTACAAGAAATCCATGTTACATTGGGCAAGTCATAGATTTTTGTGGGGTTAGGTTCAATCTTAAGTTCAAATCTTATTCTTGTTATTGACTGTGGAACCTTACACAAGTTATATTGCCTCAGCAAGCCTCAGTTTCTCCAGGTGAAGAATAGAAATCTAAAAGTTCCCTTCAGAATTGGTAATAGAATTAACTACATAATATATGTCAACAGCTTACTATATGGTAATGTCCCAATAAGTATCAGATCCTTGACCCTCGGGAAGTTACCTTTGATCTGTATCAGTAGAATGTAATGTTTTTGTTCTTACAGCATTTCTAATGGAAAGATAAAGCAGACAGATATTCAGAGTCTCATCACATGGCTTCAAAACAACAGTAATGATGAGAGTGAAGAAAATTTTGTGCAGTTAAAAGAATTTCCAGGCACCTTTAACTTATTAAGAATAAGCTGAAAGGTTACAAAGCTAAACTTAGTTGTACTGATAGTCTGCTATTGTAGGTCTATAATAAACAAACAAACAAAAAAATCACAACCCTAAATACCCAAAATAAAACAGGAAGAAGAAGCCTAGAACACTAAATGTGGAACTCACCACTAACAACTAAATAAAGGAAAGAATGAAAATAATTTAAAAATTATGACTGATGATAAAGTGTACAGAAACTAAAATTTACAGACTATTTAAAACCCAGAATTTCTGTTTAAAACCTGCAGCTGGATCAAGGGTGTTAGATAGCCAAAAGAATTCCGGATAATTTAATTGTTGTAGTTGCTCCTCGTGTTCCTGGTCTCAGAGAAAAGCTTAATGGAAATTGCAACAATGACTCAGGCTGACAGCAGATCTGAGATCTGTAGCCTGCCTCTCAGGAGTTCTTTACACTAGGTTTTTGGTTTTCATCTTCTCTCTGAAATCTAGTGGACCTTGATGATTTGGGCACCCTGCTGGCACATTATGCAACCACTTAAAATGAGTGGAATGATGAGCTCACTAGTTGGCCTAAAGGATGCACACAAGCCTACTAATTAGCCTTTCATGTCCGGGAATGGATGCAATGCCATCGAACTAGATGATGCCATGCATATAGGAAACCAAGACTTGCATCGGAAGCTGGGGCAACTTAGTCAACTGAGGCCATAAAAATAGCACACTATCCTTGAACTGCATGGGACTTCCTAGAAGGGGTGGGTAAACTTAGTTGTTTAACTTGACACATTTGAGAAGAGGAAAACTCATTTAAGGAATTGCCTCCCTCAAAAGCGTGGTAGTCATGTCTACTGGGTATTTTCTTGATTGCTAACTAGTGTAGGATACCAAGCCCATTACCAGCCCTGGTCATGTGGGCTTGGGACTGCCTAAGAAAGGTAGTTGGTAACAAGTTACTAAGCAGTGTTTCTCCATGGTTTCTGCTCAAAGCTCCTATCATGGCTCTCCTGCCTTGGCTTCGCCCTGGTGATGAACTATAACTTGTAAGCTAAAATAAACCTTGGCCTCCCCAACTTTCTTTTAGTCATGGTGTTTGCCATGGCAACAGAAAGCAAACTAGGACAGGATCCCTTCAGGTCATCGATGGGACACTTGGATAAGGGGAGTGAGAAAAGCTTGCGAAGTAGCTTCCTGTGTCTGTCTTGATCATTTTCAATGATAACTGTAGAGCTGAATAGCCTTTGGGTTGGAATACTTCCAGCATTCCCACACAGAGGCCTACTTGACACTCTAAATTATGTCTTGTGAAATGCTAGCCCTTGTGACAAACTTCTTACTGGAGTTGGATAGATTAGTCCCTGCTACTGTGCTGGAACCCTTCTGTTTTCTCATCATATTTCCTTGGGTTCACAACCACAATTTCCAATAAGGGAATCACATTCACCAGCAGAAACCTCCTTGTCCAGGGTGATCAGGGTCCCCTGTTGTATTAATGTCAATTTATTAATAATCACAGCAAATTCTTTCAGGATGAAACTAGTGGGTCTACCGAAGTGGTGATTCTCAGTACAGTTACCTTCTGAGATACTGATACAGGCATCACTCTTCATGTAGCTTAACTGACTCTCCTTTCTGGTAATACTAGCAACTTCCTTTGTATACATAGACATTGGATGGTAGCTGGGGCCTCGTTACCTCCCTGCGGGTGTGTAACATTCCTACTCTCACTTTTCCACCTTTCCTCTCCCACCACCCTATTTCCTGTGTCCTTGGTTGGTATGAGCCTTCAGTTTGCCGTGGAATCAGTAGTAGTAGTGCCTAAAGATTTGAGTACTCAAAGCTAAGCTTCCCAGAACACCACTGAACATGGTAACCATGAGACTGAAAGACATACAGGGTACCAAACTAGAAAAGAAATCAACTGATACATTTGATTACACTTAAATGAGAAAGCTAGGTTATCAAAATGCATTACAACAGGGAAAAATAGAAGCTGTAGAGAGGAGGAAGACACTTTCTATAGCTCTCACAACAAAGGGCATTTATGTCGCCACTGTTTTCAAAACTCCTATAAATTAAGGGGGAAAAACTCAGAAAAATGAGCAAATGATTTAAGTATGAATCATACAGAAAAAGGTACTCAAATGACTGATAAACACATGTTCAGCATCATTACTAATAAGAAAAGCTAAAAATCCCTGCTGCTTTTTGAACACATTACTAAAAATTAAAACATCAAACAATACCAATTAAAACGAAGGATGTGGGACAACTGGAACTCATACAATGCTGATAGGAATATCAGCTGGTACTATTGTTGGGAGCCAATCTGTTAATATGGGTTAAAGGTGCAGATACATCCTATGCCCCTGTGATACATAGTATAAGATTTCATCTGCATAGTTTTGTTTTGCTTTTTGTTTTTAAAAAGGACAAAGGCAGTGTTAGAGGTTGAATGTGAAATGTTACCCATCAGCTTATGTTATTGAATACCTGGTTCCCAGCTGGTGACATTGCCTTGAGAGACTGATAGGACTTTTACGAGGTTGGGTCTTTCTGGAGAAGGTGGGTTACTGGGAGCAGGTCTTATGTGGTCTGGGTTTATTTGACTCTACTGTTCTCTGGTCAGCTGAGATGTAAAGAGCAGCTTCATGCTCCTATTGACACCACAATGGACTGTACTGTCTCAAACAGTGAGCCAAAATAGGTTTCTTCATCTGTTTCTTTCAAGTATTTTATCCCAGTGATTATAAAAGTAACTTAATCATGCCTAAACCTATAGCTTAGGGATGCACACTTATGTGGGAATAAAATATTTTCTATTATTATTGTAATTATTTTAATAAGATCAAGGGCATAGTTAATTGTTAGAAGGAGAGAGGCAACTGTGATACGTAACCATTCACAATCCTTCATGTTTGTAGTTTTGGTGCTTTTCTATATGCATGTGTACACACATGCTATATTTAACTCTAATAAAGTTCAAAGATTTTTTCCAAGTCTTTCCCTAGAAACACTGAAATTTTACTATGTATTGCTTGCCATGAAAGGGTTCCATGGTCAAACCCATTTTGGAATCACTAGAATAAGTGAAAATAAAGGGTCTTCAATATGGCTGAGAGAGAAATATTGTGACATTCTCAGAGAGGACAAAAGGAAATAGTGACTTGTGTGACACCTTACAGAGTACACCCTTAGCAAAAGCAGATGGGAAAATATCAGAAAGCATGTAGTATTTTCACAAGTTTGTTGACTTTGTCTAACCAAAGGCTTCAGAATCTGAATATAAAATATAAAATGAAAAGTAGCAAATGAAGCTCTGGGTAGTGCTGAGCCAGAGGCCCTCTCTATCCTTAAAAACCCTCATCATTTCGAGCATCTCTCCAATTGGGTTCAATTGAGTAGCAAGGGGTCATCCCACACCACACTCCTTAAGAATAAGGCCACATTCTAAGGTTGATCTTTCTGCCTATGCTTTCTCACTTTTTTTTAAAAGAAGGACCTTGGTGGTAACTTCCTATTTGATGTCAGCTCCAGTGTTTGTAAACAAAATCATCCTGCTGGAATCCAACCTTTGCTTTGGTATGTCTGTTACACTATTTCCTTCACCAGGACACTGTTTTGATTAGTTGTTCTGTAACAAATCACCTAAATCTAGTGGCTTAAAAGAAGAAGCATGATCCTGTGACCTGGCAACTGAGGCTGGGTTCAGATAGATTAGTCTGTTTGTCTCTGTCAGGTGATACTCGTATACTTTCAAGCAACTGTTGGGGCTGCTAGGATATTGGCAAAAGCAGCCATTAGAGTTCTTGCCCTGGATCTCTCTCATTATTCACCAAACATATCTGGATAGAAGTTTTCATGTGACAGCTTATATTGAACATTTCAAACATGGCAGGACAATGAGGGTAAATTCAGTGTGCAAATACCTTACAAGTGTTGTTTACGTCACACCTATTGCTCTATTGGCAAAAATAAGTCATATGGCCAAGGCTAGAGTTCATCTAGACAGAGACTATACAAAGTTATAGATACAAGGAGACTTGAATAAAACGAGCAGCCACTACGTCTGCCAGAGGTATTTATGACATCACAACCATTTATTGAAAATTTCCCTAAAACTGAGCTGACTTATGGTGCCTGGAAGACCAGTCAAACTCACTGCCAAGTTAAATTTAAAAAAAAATCTGGAGACAGATGTAGATAGCCACAGACATTGGACAGAGGTTGAGGACCCCTATGGAAGAGTTGGGGAAAGGATTGAAGGAACTGAAGGGGATGGCAACCCCATAGGAAGAACAACAGTGCCAATTAATCTGGACCTCTGGGAGCTCCCAATCAAGAGACTACTCAGGCTGGTCTAAGGCCTCCAGCACATATGTAGCAGAGGACTGCCATGTCTGGTCTTAGTGGGAGAGAATGTGCCTAATCCTGTAGAGACTTGATGCATCAGGGTGGGGGATATTGCGGTGACTACCCACTCAGAGGTGAAGGGGATGGGGGGAGGGGAAAAGAACTCTGCAAGAGGGACCAGGAGGCTGGAACAACATGATAGAAAATAAAGAAGCAAAGAAAGAAAGAAACAAAGAAAATATTTTAAAAAATCTGTTTGTCAGTCTTTTAAATGAATGGTATGAATAGAAATAGCTGATTAAAATAGAAGTCTAGTAAACAGTTTCTCTAAGAAAAGTGTAGATGTTAGTCACAGAACTTTTTATTTATAATGTAAAAAAAAAACAAAAAAAAAAAAAAAACAAAAAAAACCAGGAGGATTCTTGCAGACATGGAATGTTAGTTTTCATTTGTTTCGGAAATACGCATGTTATGACCTCTCTTTAGTTTCATTTCTTCCCTTAGCAAAAATATGTTCCTGTTTTTCTTTTCTTTTGTTTTGTTTTAAACATAACTCAGTCCTGTTTACAATTTAACTTATTGCAGACTTCAAATTATTATCCAGGACTGGACATATTAACTCTGTCTGTTAGAAGAGAAGCCTGTTAGGCTGGGTAATTATGACCATGGGAGGCGGTCATGAAAGGCAGAACAGGCCCAGGCCTGCTTTCTATTGTCCTCAGGCATTGACAATCAGTGACTGTGGCCACACTGGGTTGGAAGGGGACTTAGAGTATTTGGGGGTGATTTCCCTCAGGAAATTATAAGGATCTTCCATTGACTCCAGATGCGATCACTGGTCTCAAGTCTATCGACTCCCTAAGGGTACTATCTTGTGCTGTGTTTATACTAAAGTAGACACAAGAAAGGATTTTCACCAACAATTTTATATCCGCAGCTCCATTTCCCATGGAAAATATCTCATATTCCTTTCCTTTGTCATTGACCATAGATAATTGAGAACTTGGTGAGGTCATAGCGTCTAAACATTTTGAAAAGGAAGATGGAGAATAGCCTTTTCTAACAAGTTCTTGACAAGAGCAGTGTCATTTAATCTTTACATTAAAGCTGGGTGTGGTAGCACTTGGGAAGCTGAGGTAGGAGGATTGCTTTGATTTGAAGACCAATCTGGGCTATATAGTGAGATCCTATTTATAGCAGAACAAACAAAAACTTTCAAACAAATCTTTTCCTTCTATTTGACACAGGAAAGACCAGGGGCACCAAAAATTAATTTATTCAAGGAGTCATAATTTATGAATTGTGATCTCAGGATTTCAACCAAGGTCTAATCTAATTTCAAAGTTTTGTTTCTACTTTCTCAGCTATAGTGTTTTTTTGAGAGCTCTGGGGGTATAATTAAACAATACTACCGTCATCATCATTTACAGACTTCAGCTGGGTGTGGCTATAGAGTGTGCAGGACTGTGCTGTCAATATGGTCTAAAAATGTCTCTTGCACACTGGAATGTGAGACAATGAATATTATAAATAGCTCTCTCTAGCTGGTGGTCTTAGTGGAGAGGAAAATCATACATTATAAATCCCTTGTCAATTGCCAAACCTGCTTTTAGTTAGATGTTTAACACTCTCCAGTCTCTTCAAATGTCTGTAAGGCTGTTTGTTTGTAAGAAACGGAAAAAATGGAATCATGGGAGTTATTCCCAGCCACACACATGCCAACAGCTTATTGTGCAATGCAACTGTATAAAGTTAGGAAACTCAGGACAGACAAAAGAGCACACTGGGTGTCTGAGTTGTAACTTTTAGGTGTCAGATCATTGAGAAATGTTATTTCCCATTTACATAGTGAAATCAACCACAAATCTGCCTACAACTAGATGTGTGACTGTTTTTTTTTCTAAGTAACTTTAAACTCACTTTCCTCAAGCAGAAAATGGAGACAACAGCACTAGCATTGTGTGCAGTTGTCTCAGAATGAGGACTGAGATAACCTGTAAACTGGAGTTCCTGATGCATGCATGGTAACTACTCCCTGAACCAGATACAAAGTATGATGGTTTGTATATGCTCAGCCCTGGGAGTGCCACTATTAGAAGGTGTGGCCCTGTTGGAGTAGGTGTGTCACTGTGGATGTGGGCTTTAAGACCCTCATCCTAGCTGCCTGGAAGCCAGTATTCTGCTAGCAGTCTTCAGATGAAGATGTAGAACTCTTAGCTGTGCCTGCACCATGCCTGCCTGGATGCTGCCATACTCCTGCCTTGATGATAATTGACTGAACCTCTAAACCTACCTGTAAGTCAACCCCAATTAAATGTTGTCCTTTGTAAGACTTACATTGGTCATGGTGTCTGTTCACAGCAGTAAAACCCTAAGTCACAAAGAGATTGATTCTTCATTATCTGGATTATAAGCATCCACTTCCTGATTAATATAAGAGGAAGTGAGAATTGGCTTTTGAGGATTAGGGATGTTCAAGCAGTAAAATCTATGCAAATTTTTTCAGAAAAAAAACCTGGAAAATGCCTAAATCTGAAGCATTTCTGGTTCCAAACATTTTGGAATCCAAATATCCTTATAATATAATGTCCCATTAGCCATTTGGTTACAGGGCTAAACATAGGTAAAAGAGGTCAAGATAATTCACCTTTGGAGTGCCAAGGTCACATTTGGAAGCCATGGACAATTGGAATAATCTGAGGCCAAATTTTCCTATTCACTACAGGTGAATATTCTTAAAAATGATGCATATTTTTGTCTATTTATTTCATATACAAATACATAAAAGCCTTTGCACTCAAACAAAAGAAATCACACAACTCTTTCCAATAAGAAAAATATAAGACACATTAGAATTTTTAAAAAAGTCTAGGACCATCAGAACAATCCCATGATAGGGACTTACCATGACAAATTTAGCCAGTGCCTCATGGCCTGTGTGATATTAAGGACTGAATTTTGGCCCTTATGAGTGGTAGGCAGGGACTCTGCCAGTGAGCTACATCCCCAACCCTAACCAATATCCCTTGTATAATTTTATCTCAGTTGTTATTAATTTTGCAATGCATGCCTCTACATGCCTCTTGCTATACAGTTCTGTTCAAGTTTCTCATTGGTCCCCTGCTGTACATATTTCAACCTCTGGCATGCTTCTAGAATATCAAAAAACTATATTCCATGGATGATATTCAAAATGTTTGCCCTAAACATTGAGCGCTCTCTCTCTCTCTCTCTCTCTCTCTCTCTCTCTCTCTCTCTCTCTCTCTCTCTCTCTCATTGCTGGGTTGCAATGGAGTTCAGGTACTAGGTGAGGAGACTCTGCAGCTAGAATAAAAAATAGTTGTAGATTAACAGTCATTTACCTTTACAACCACAAATAATGCATGGGGATATATTTCCCATTGACTCTCCAAGCATAAATATGGTCTAGCTTTCTTTCTTCTCTTTGCCAATATGAATTGTAATGACACCATCCTTTTACCTTGTAATTTCTCAATCCTCTGTGAGGCACTTTTTCATCTTCTATCACCATATTTTTTATAGTACTTTCTAGTACTGGAGATTGAACCTAGCTTGGGCCTTTCATATATGGACCAAAGGTTCTATTCGTTTGTACAATTGCATTTTGAGTTAGAGTCTTGCTAAATTACCCAGGCTGGCCTTGAACTCAACATGTAAACCAGACAGGCCTTGACCTTGCAATTCTCCTGCCTCTTCCTCTCCAGTAGTTGGGATTACAAGCCTGTGCCAGTATAGCTGACTCATTGCCATTTATATTGGATTGTTATTATTGTTGTTAATATATTTCCTGCTTCTCCCTCTGTCCAATTTTTCTGTGATAGTAATATTTTAATTAAAAAGGTAATATGTATCAGTGCCTTATGTAGATTTAATTATGTTATTTTCATATATGTATAATTATCCACTTTGCTTGTATTTATCCCTTGCCAGCTTTTCCTTTTTCTTATCTCCACTGCTTCCCTTCTACTCTTAGGAATATTCCTTCTTCTTTCATGTCATATATATGATACATGAAATATGACAGTAACTATGCAATACTTAAGAGACTCATGCTTCATTTAACATGCTAATTTCAAGTTTCACCCATTTTCCTGCAGATGATCTAATTTTGTTCTTGTTTATAATGAATTAAAACTCCATGTGCAAGGCTGGGGAGATGGTTCAGTGGTTAAGAACAACTTGCTTCATACCCTAGAGGACTAGCATGAGGATCCCAGTACCCACAAAACAAACTGGCCATCCTGAACACACCTGAAGAGTCAGAGACAGGAGGATTGCTGGGGTTTTCTGGCTTCCAGCCTAGTTGAGAAAGAATAGCCCCAAGTTCTGAGGGAGCTCACAGTGCTGAGTACTGAGTGCACAGTACTGAGTGACAGAAAACAGTACCTGATGGTCGCTTCTGGATAGCAAATGTCTACAGGCATGCACACGTACATACACAAATTAATAAGTGAATCTTTTTTTGTAATATTTTTATTTTCTATATTCTTTGTTTACATTCCAAATGATTTCCCCTTTCCCGGATCCCCCCTCCCCATATGTCCCATAAACCTTCTTTTCTCCATCCCTTCTCCAATCACCTCCTTTTTCTCTGTCCTTATATTCCCTTCCAATGCTAGATCAATCCTTTCCAGGATCAGGACCCTCTCCATACTTCTTCATGGGAGTCATTTGTTATGCAATTTGTGCCTTGGGTATTCAGGGCTTCTGGGCTAATTAATATCCACTTATCAGAGATTGCATTCCATGTGTATTCTTTTGTGATTGGGTTACCTCACTTAGGATGATATTTTCCAGATCAAACCATTTTCCTAAAAATTTTGTGAATTCATTGTTTCTAATTGCTGAGTAGTATTCCATTGTGTAAACATAGCACCTTTTCTGTATCCATTCCTCCTTTGAGGGGCATCTGAGTTCTTTCCAGCTTCTGGCTATTATAAATAAGGCTGCTATGAACATAATGGAGCATGTGTCTTTATTGCATGCCGGGGAATCCTTTGGGTATATGCCCAGGAGAGGAATAGCAGGGTCCTCTGGAAGTCTCATGTCCAGTTTTCTGAGGAACCTCCAGACTGATTTCCACAGTGGTTGTGCCATCTTACAGCCCCACCAGCAGTGGAGGAGTGTTCCTCTTTCTCCACATCCTCGCCAACACCTGCTGTCTCCTGAGTTTTTGACCTTAGCCATTCTGACTGGTGTAAGGTGAAATTTCAGGGTTGTTTTGATCTGCATTTCCCTAATGACTAATGATGTTGGGCACTTCTTAAGGTGCCTCTCAGCCATCCGAATTTCTTCCGGTGAAAATACTTTGTTTAGATCTGTACCCCATTTTTAATAGGGTTATTTGGTTCCCTGGGGTCTAACTTCTTGAGTTCTTTGTATATATTGTATATTAGCCCTCTATCAGATGTAGGGTTGGTGAATATCCTTTCCCAATTTGATGGTTGCCGTTTTGTCCTTTTAACAGTGTCCTTTGCCTTACAGAAACTTTGTAATTTTATGAGGTCCCATTTGTCAATTCTTGATCTTAGAGCATAAGCTATTGGTGATCTGTTCAGGAATTTTCCCCTGTGCCCATGTCCTCAAGGGTCTTCCCCAGTTTTTTTTCTATTAGCTTCAGTGTGTCTGGTTTTACATGGAGGTCCTTGATCCACTTGGAGTGAAGTTTAGTACATGGAGATAAGAATAGATCAATTCGCATTCTTCTGCATGCTGACCTCCAATTGATCCAGCACCATTTGTTGAAAAGGCTATCTTTTTTCCACTAGATGTTTTCGGCTCCTTTGTCGAAGATCAAGTGAGCATAGGTGTGTGGATTCATTTCTGGATCTTCAATTCTATTCCATTGGTCCACTTGTCTGTCACTGTGCCAATACCATGCAGTTTTTAACACTATTGCTCTGTAGTATTGCTTGAAGTCAGGGATACTGATTCCCCCAGAATTTCTTTTGTTGTTGAGAATAGTTTTGGCTATCCTGTGTTTCTTGTTATTCCAGATGAATTTGAGAATTGCTTTTTCTAACTCTGTGAAGAACTGAGTTGGGATTTTGATGGGGATTGCTTTGAATCTGTAGATCTCTTTTGGCAAGATGGCCATTTTAACTATATTAATCCTGCCGATCCACGAGCATGGCAGGTTTTTTCATTTTCTGAGGTCTTCTTCGATTTCCTTCTTCAGAGACCTGAAGCTCTTGTCATATAGATCTTTCACTTGTTTGGTTAGAGGCACACCAAGATACTTTAGATTGTTTATGGCTATTTTGAAGGGTGTCATTTCCCTAACTTCTTTCTCAGCCTGCTTATTCTTTGAGTATAGGAAGGCAACTGATTTGCTTGAGTTGATTTTATAACCAGCCACTTTGCTGAAGTTGTTTATCAGCTGCAGGGGTTCTCTGGTGGAGGTTTTCACTTAAGTAGACTATCATGTCATCTGCAAATAGTGATAATTTGACTTCTTCCTTTCCAATTTGTATCCCCTTGAGCTCCTTATGTTGTCTAATTGCTCTAGCTAGAACTTCAAGTACTATATTGAAAAGATATGGAGAGAGAGGACAGCCTTGTCTAGTCCCTGATTTTAGTGGGATTGCTTCAATTTCTCTCCATTCAGTTTGATGTTGGCTACTGGTTTGCTGTATATTGCTTTAACGATGTTTAGGTATGGGCCTTGAATTCTTGTTCTTTCCAATACTTTTAGCAAGAAAGGATGCTGGATTTTGTCAAATGCTTTTTCTGCATCTAATGAGATGATCATATGGTTTTTTTTCTTTGAGTTTGTTTATGTAGTGGATAGCATTGATGGATTTCCTTATATTGAACCATCCCTGCATCCCTGGGATGAAGCCTACTTGATCATGGTGGATGATCATTTTGATGTGTTCTTGGATTTGGTTAGCAAGAATTTTATTAAGTATTTTTGCATCAATATTCATAAGAGAAATTGGCCTGAAGTTCTCTTTCTTTGTTGGATCTTTGTGTGGTTTTGGTACCAGTGTAATTGTGGCTTCATAGAACGAGTTGGGTAGAGTTCCTTTTGTTTCTATTTTGTGGAATAGTTTGAAGAGTATTGGTGTTAGGTCTTCTATGAAGGTCTGATAGAACTCTGCACTGAAGCCATCTGGTCCCGTGCTTTTTTTGGTTGGGAGAATTTCTATGACCCTTTTTATTTCTTCAGGTGTTATGGGACTGTTTAGATGATCTATTTGATCCTGATTTAGTTTTGGTGTCGGATATCTGTTTAGGAAACTGTCCATTTTCTCCAGATTCTCCAGTTGTGTTGAGTATAGGCTTTTGTAATAGAATCTAATGATTTTTTGAATTTCCTCAGTTTCTGTTATATCTCCCTTTTCATTTCTAAGTTTGTTAATCTGGATACTGTCTCTGTGTCCTTTGGTTAGTCTGGCTAAGGGTTTATCTCTCCTGTTGATTTTCTCAAAGAACCAGCTCCTGGTTTTGTTGATTCTTTGTATGGTACTCTTTGTTTCTACTTGATTGATTTCGGCCCTGAGTTTGATGATTTCCTGCCTTCTACTCCTCCTGGGTGAAATAGCTTCTTTTTGTTCCAGGGCTTTCAGGTGTGTCATTAAGCTGTTAGTGTATGCTCTCTCCATTTTCTTTTTGGAGGCACTCGGGGCTATGAGTTTTCCTCTTAGCACTGCTTTCATCGTGTCCCATAGGTTTGGGTATGTTGTGTCTTCATTTTCATTGTGTTCTAAAAAGTCCTTAATTTCTTTCTTTATTTCTTCCTTGACCAAGGCATCATTGAGTAGAATATTGTTCAGTTTCCATGTGTATGTGGGTTTTCTGTTGTTTTTGTTGCTATTGAAGACCACTTTTACACCATAATGATCTGATAGGAGGCATGGGATTAGTTCGATCTTCTTATATTCGTTGAGGTCTGTCTTGTGACCAATTATATGGTCAATTTTGGAGAAGGTACCATGAGGTGCTGAGAAAAAGGTATATTCTTTTGCTTTAGGAAAGAATGTTCTATATATATATATCTGTTAAATCTAATTGGTCCAAAGCTTCAATTAGTTTCATTGTGTCCCTGTTTAGTTTCTGTTTTCCTGATCGGTCCATTGAGGAAAGTGCAGGGTTGAAGTCACCCACAATTATTGTGTTAGGTCCAATGTGTGCTTTGGCTTTAATAAAGTTTCTTTTATGAATGAGGGTGCCCTTGCATTTGGAGCATAGATGTTCAGGATTGAGAGTTCTTCTTGTTGTATTTTTCCTTTGACCAGCAAGAAGTGTCCCTCAGAGTCTCTTTTGATGACTTTGGGTTGAAAGTCAATTTTATCTGATATTAAAATGGCTACTCCAGCTTGTTTCCTGAGACCATTTGCTTGTAAAATTGTCTTCCAGCCTTTTACTCTAAGGTAGTGTTTGTCTTTGACCCTGAGGTGTGTTTCCTGTATGCAGCAAAATGTAGGGTCCTGTTTACGTATCCAGTCATTTAGTCTATGTCTTTTTATTGGGGCATTGAGTCCATTGATGTTAAGAGACATTAAGGAATAGTGATTGTTACTTCCTGTCATTTTTGATGTCATTTTTTAAATTTGATTGGTTAACTTCTTTTGGGTTTGATGAAAGGTTACTATCTTGCTTTTTCCAGAGTGAAGTTTCCTTCCTTGTATTGTTGTTTTCCTCCTATTATCCTTTGTAGGGCTGGGTTTGTGGATAGATATTGGGTAAACTTGGTTTTGTCATGGAATATCTTAGTTTCTCCATCTATGTTGATTGAGAGTTTTGCTGGGTATAGTAGTTTTGGCTGGCATTTGTGTTCTCTTACAGTCTGCATGAGATCTGCCCAGGATCTTCTAGCCTTCATAGTCTCAGGTGAAAAGTCTGCTGTGATTCTGATAGGTCTTCCTTTATATGTTACTTGTCCTTTTTCTTTTACTGCCTTTAATATTCTTTCTTTGTTTAGTACATTTGGTGTTTTGATTATTATGTGACGGGAAGTATTTCTGTTCTGGTCCAGTCTGTTTGGAGTTCTGTAGGCTTCTTGTATATTCATGGGCATCTCTCTCTTTAGGTTAGGGAAGTTTTCTTCCATAATTTTATTGAAGATATTTGCTGGCCCTTTAAATTGTAAATCTTCTATCTCATCTATGCCTATAATCCTTAGGTTTGGTCTTCTCATTGTGTCCTGGATTTCCTGGATATTTTGGATTACAAGCTTTTTGCATTTTGCATTTTCTTTAACTGTTGAGTCCATGGTTTCTATGGTATCTTCAGCACCTGAGATTCTTTCTTCTATCTCTTGTATTCTGTTGTTGATATTTGCATCTATGTCCACTGATTTCTTCCCAAGGCTTTCTATCTCCAAAGTTGTCTCCCTTTGAGTTTTCTTAGTTGTTTCTACTTCTGATTTTAGATCCTGGATGGTTTTGCTTAGCTCCTTCACTTGCTTGTTTGTGCTTTCCTGTAATTCTTTAAGAGATTTTTGTGTTTCCTCTTTCATGAACTCAGCCTGTTGACCAAAGTTCTCCTGTATTTCTTTAAGTGTTTTTTGCGTTTCCTCATTATTGGCTTTTGTATTCTCCTGAATTTCTTTCAATGATTTTTGTGTTTCCCTTGCAAGGGCTTCTAACTTTTGATCCATTTTCTCCTCAATTTCTTTAAGTATGTCTTTCATGTGTTCCTGTTCCAGCATCATGACCAGTGATTTTAAATCCAAATCTTGTTTTACTGGTGTGATGGGGCATCCAGGACATGCTGTTAAAGGAGAATTGGGTTCAGATGTTGCCATATTGCCTTGATTTCTGTTAGTGACGTTCCTGCGTTTGCCTTTTGCCATCTAGTTCTCACTGGTGTTAGTTGGTCTTGTTGATGCTGGACTCACCAGTGCAAGCTGCCTCTTCCCAAGTGGCCTCTGGTGCACAGCTTACCTCCTGTACTGCCTGGAGACAGAGTGCTGTTGCCCAGGCTGTTCAGATCCCAAAGCAGACACCTGAAGTCTCCCGCTGGGGCCTGCTGGATTCACCAGAGCACACTGACTCCTCCCAGCCGGCCCCCTGGAAGCCCCTCTTGCCTCTTGCAGGACCTGGAGATGTGGTGTTGCTGCCCAGGCTGATCTGGATCCAGAAGCGGAGAGATCTGAGGGCTCCCGCCAGAGGCCTAGGGACTGGAACCTAAGCTCTGTGCCAAGGCAGCAAGCTGTGTGCTCCCAGAGTGCCTCCGGGTGCACACCAGGTCTCTCGCACTTCCTGGAGACCTAGTGCTGTGGCCCAGGCTGTTCAGATCCAAAAGCAGACACCTGAAGGCTCCTGCCAGGGCCCGCTGGATTCACAGGAGCACACTGACTTCTCCCAGCTGGCCGCCTGGAAGCCCCTCTTGCCTCTTGCAGGACCTGGAGATGTGGCGTTGCCGCCCAGGCTGATCTGGATCCGGAAGCGGAGAGCAATAACTGAATCTTAAAAAGAAAATTCTCCATTGTATATATACCACACTTTATTCAATCATTTGTTAATGGCCAAGTAGACTGAGTCCATCATGGCTATTGTGAAGAATGCCACAATATACGTGGATATGCAGTGTTGTCTGTGCCTTGGACTACTCACTGCCCCACCCCACCTGCCCTTGGGGGTTGGAGGTGAGATGTCGCTCAGGGAGAAGGTGAGAAGCACTGCAGCAAGTTCATCTGAGCACTCCTGCAAGCTCCTTTAATACCCTCTACCCGAGTCTCCATTGGTCCCAAAACAGCAGTTCCAGATTGGCTGGCATTGTCTGCACCAGCAATCCTTGGTCTCTCAGGCAGTCCTCAATCAGGTCCTCCTACAGGAGAGGCTGGTCTCTCAGGTAATCCTCAATTAGGTCCTACTGCAGGAGATGCTTTTGAGGCTGCGCAGCCCCAGCTGCTTACAAAGAAGCGGCCCTGCCATTCCTGCTACAGTGCAGTTATCAGAATCTTGTTTGAAAGTACTGGGGTCAGGGGTCCAGATAGGTCAGCAAGGTTTTGTAGTTCAAGTTCATCATCTGATTCTGCCATTCTTATTAGAATATTTTGACACGTAGATAGTCAACCTTTGTTGTATATGTTATTCCTTATACTTTTAACTTTCCTCATGGTGTTGCTCCCTTATAGAAATTTCAAATTTTTATAGATATACTTTAAATGTGAATTTTCAAATGTCAGTATGTGAAATTTACAAGACAATTTAACATTATCAAATATCTTGAGCCTTTTCCCAAGTAGATCCTGTCTTCAATATAATTCTAAGATATTTCTTATAAAACATATAAAATATTCACATATTTTCTGTGAAGATAATGAACTTAAAGTTTATCTGCAATAACAAATTACTTGGTTTTAGGTTCAACATATTTGAAACCAGAGTCTCTACAGTGAGGAGTGTAAGCATATGATTTTTAAAAATACTCAAACTCTCAGCCTGCTAAATACACACACTACCTCTTATTATTACCAAGGCACATGGAAGTATATTACAGAATAATAAATTAATAATACAACCACAAAATAAATTCCAGGTGGATTTAAAACAAAGTTGTGAAAGTCCAAAATTTAACTTTTAGAAGAATTCAAAGGAGAATACTTGTATTGATCAAAATTCTCTAGAAAAATAGGACTGAATGTTGGAGAGAGAGAGAGAGAGAGAGAGAGAGAGAGAGAGAGAGAGAGAGAGAGAGAGAGAGAGAAATTGAGTTTATTTTAAGGAATTGGCAAATTGGCTCATAAAATTGTGGGGGTTGGCAACTGTGAAATCTTCAGATCCTCGAGACAGACTGGGAATTCTGGCAAGAGCTGATGTTGCAGTTTTCAGTAGGAAGGCAGTCTGGAGGCAGAACTGATTTCTTTTTGAGGATTCAGCCTTTTTAACTTCTTGTATAAGACCTACTCCTGTTGGGAGAATAAGCATTACTAACGCAGCTATTCCAGCATTCAGAGATCCTGAATTGGAACCCCAGCACTGAGTGAGTCTATGACCTGGACATCAATTTATAGTCCAAAGATATCTTTACAGCAACATCTAAACTCAAGTGTGATCACACAACTGAACACCGTTAGCCAGACAAATTTACACATGAAATTCACATTTGAAATATGCTTTGACCCTGGAAGGGTTCATTAAACCAGAAAGCACACTTACACAGAGAGACACACACTAAAGGACTTACTTCAAATTCTGAACAAGAAACAAGTGCATGTTTTCTTATCATGAATAGTTTTCCTCATCTGGAATATTCCCAGGGACATTGGACTCCATATTGGACAGTACACTCCATGGGAAGCATTCAATCTCGTTTCCTTGCCAGAGACTTTCTTCTGTGATTCATGATAAGCACTAAGAAACACAGTACAGAACATAAAAGAGACAAATGGGTTTTAATTTAGGTCTCCTTCAACGTAGATATTAGCTGTGGTACAACAATGTACTAAACCAAAATGCTAAACAAGGATGGATTTATTGTTGCACTAATTTAAAACAAGCTTGATTTAGTTTTTTGTGGTTGTTGTTGTTTAATGTAACCTCAAAACACAACTTACCAAACATGATATGGAACGCATTATGTGCATAAAACAAAAGTCTACTCAGTAAAATAGACTTGAAAATGATCTTTCTATTAATAGCTCTTTCCAATGGCTTGATATCTTAGACTTGATACCTTCAGGTCTTGGAGACTCCTGAGGACTAAAAGCAAGGCATTTCATAGGATTTTATGTAATAAAGCAATGAGTTCATGAAATAGCCATTGATGTGTGTATGTGTGTGCATGTGTGTATATGTGAGTGCAAGGTGTGTATGTGTGTGTGTGTGTGTGTGTGTGCATCTGAGCACATGAGCAGAGGCCAGAGGACAACATGGGGGTATTCTGCTCTATCACTTCCTGCTTTACTCCCTTGAGATGTGGTCTCTGTCTGAACCTGGAGCTAGACTGACAGTCAGCAAGACCCAGGAATCTCCCTGTCTCTTCCCTCCCTGTACTACAGTTACAGGCATGAGAGACCATGACCAGCTTTTTGTGTGGTTGCTGGAGATTTGAATTCAGATTCTTATACATGGACAGCAGATACTCTTACCCACTGATAAACTCTCTCATCTCTGGTAAAAATTTAAGCTCCCCCCCCCCCGACCCCCTGAAGAGCCCAGGTACATCTTTAGTGTTTTGTTGTTTTTCTGAAGCAGGGGCTCATGTAACTAAGGAGGTCTTGTGCACTCCTGATCTTTCTGCATATGCTTCTCAAGGTCAAAATTACAGTCTCATTTACAATGCCTGGCTCCAGGGCCATCCGTTAAAAAGTCCCTTTGTCAAGAAAGCTAGGTAAAGGAGTCATGTGACTAACAGATTGTTGGTACCTTTATTCTCTCATTTGGCACACACACCTCAAACATAGAGCACACAGAGAAAATGGATGCCAAAATAGCATCCCTTTCTATCCTTTTACATTTTGAAGGTCTCATATTAAGCCAGTGATTTAAATGTTTGGATCGAACCCATTAGAAACATACCCATTGAACAGATAAAACTATTTTTTTGTGAATATAAGGTAAATTTGATCTATTCTGCTAGTCTCAAAATATTTTTAAGATGTTTAATTGCACCCACTTATTCCTTCAAAAGCAAACATGAACAAAGATATTTCTCTCCTCTTCCCCAGTGTATTGCAGAATTAAAAAAAATATTTAAAGAAATGCTTGTTTTGAGTTAGACTTTTCTAGTAATGGACTCTGAGATAAGAATTAAAAACAAAAAGAACAGTAAAGGAATGAGTTTGGAAATGAAAGAAATCCCAGAATGGAGAACTGCTAAACTGCTGAACTGAGTAACAGGAACTAAATCCTGCTCTGGACATAGCCAGGGTCCTCATTAGGAGAAAAGAAGATGGACTATTGATAAATCTCTTTCTACCACCATGGTAATTATTAGATAGACTTATTGTGCAACAGGTTTCCAGGTGCTCTGGCTCCCCTTGTACAGCTAATGTATGCTCAAGCAGCCCTAGGACTTTCCTCCAGTGAGAAGTCGCAGACGTGTACTGTAATGGCGAAGTGGGAAAGAGAAAAGGTAGAAGATGGTAAAACCCTCAGGAAATCTGTGCAAATGGCAGCACCTGCCTACTTGCTCCACAATGGCTAATTTTATCAGTCTTTTTCACGGAAAAGGGCAAGTCCTTATCAGAGGGACTATGTCGGTCATGTAAGAAAGATGACACCCAGCCACCACATTTTTTTTTAATGTTCCTGTCTCTTGGTTGAGTCAATAGCAAAGGAGTCACACACTGGACTTAGGTATGATCAGGTATGGGGACAAACCACAGGGAATTAGGCATGAAGGGGTCCTGGATTTACTGAGGAGAAGAAATGGAGAAACAGAACCAGGAACTTCAATGGCTATTATTATAATAAAATTAGAAAATAAATAATATTGGAAACACACCTATTAATACAGAATGCAAATTATTTGAATGACCATAGAACATATTCTAGGCATTGCCTGCATGCCCCATATTCAATAGTCACGTGAAGCTAATGTACAGTGCAACTCCAGAAGACCATACATTACAGACAATCTGGAAGCTTTGGTGCAGGGCATGCTGAGATCATGGGCTGAGATGCAATGGGCTTCACTTTCGGTTCAAAACTCTTGTTTTCTTCCTCTTTATATTCAAACTTATAACAAGTTCCATTTTACCACTAGGATTTCCCGGAAGCTCTTGGAGCACTGAGTTAACAGCACAATAGTACATATTTTAAACTGTCAGTGGATACTTTTCATAAGTAACTTTTGATTCCTTCCATATAACTTGAGTTTGGGAAAATTAAATGTTAATTTGGAATTAGTAAACATGGACCTTCAGATGTTCTGTTATGGTAATCAGAGTCATCTTCACTTTTTTATCACTGCTTTTCATTAGCTATTTTTGTCTACAATTTAATCTTTAACAAAAACAGAACAAAATATGATCTTAATAAGCAGGAGGCAACGAACTACATAGGAACACAAAACAGTGACAATATCCAGCTTTCTTACCTTCTCCACCATGAACATTTCTACATGACTGGCCACAGGACATGGTTGGGACAAAGTTTTACCAGACCAAGTATAACCAAGTAGAATTTGGGTGTGGCATTTCCAACATCTTGAGATCTGCTGCTGCTTTAGTTGGCATGCAGCAAAACTTTTAAATTGTGAAAATTAGCTATTGTCTGTTGAATTACGGCTTATAATAATTTGGATACCCAAAGACCCGGACACATGGTTTCAAGGTCAAATGGATGGGTAATTTCAGAAAACACTGTCAGGGAAAGATGGAAAAGAAAGAGGAAAGGGTAAACAGTCAATAAAAAGCAGAGTAGCATGTTTGCAAATGAGAACTCTGCATTCTTGTAATCCAAATTATCCTACCAAGAGGCAAGAAAGCTGGGACACTTACCTATCATCTTTCCACAGTCATGCTCTGCAGGATGCCAGAGGACGATTCAGGAGCTTCTTGAGCCTATTGAATCCATAAGCAGAGAAGGCCCACAAACACGCAAAAATGGATATTTGAACAATTAGGCCAGAATTCAGGGATGTGGCAAGCATCCTGATGGGTGGGGCTCTTCTAGTCTGCTACATCAATTTATTTTTACTTCTCGGCAGTCAATTAGACCTAAGTCTTCTAAAGTGTGGCCCATCTATGTCCCAGTACAACTGATCATCTCACTGGCTCAGAGGAGTTAGTGAGTCACTGCCAAATGGAAAAACAAAAAACCTCTTTAATAGTCAAGTTGACCTCTGGTCAGAACATCCCAAATAGTGGAGAGTGAGGAAGGAGTTTTTGGTATTAAATGTCTCTGTATTGGAAGGGTGGTGAATCAACAAAATTCTGGCTTTGGCACAAAGAAAGACATGGAACAATTTATTTTAACCACTCATTAGAGGAGGATGCATGGGCTGCTTGTGCATTCTGAAATTTTTTATTGCGAATTACGAAATGCTTTCTGCTTAGGCTGATGAAGCCAAGCTGGGGGCATCTGTGGGCTGAGAATATACAGTTGCATATGTGCCACTGTTTGACTGTTTGCAAAACATGCCGTATGTTGACAGACTGACATATGTTGAGCTATGCTGAAGATCACAGAGAAAGATGAGCTGAGTAACTAGAAAGGGAACCAAAGGGAAAAAATCCAGAGAGAAAAGAAGCCCTGTGACTTTGGGTAGATGCTAAAATACGTATGCACACGGGTCTGTCTTTCTTACCTTTAGTCTCCAGGGCCCACAGTCGCACTGAGGACATAAATGTTTATTATGTCCTGAGTCTGAAAAGAGCACACGCAAGGTGCTTAGAACCTTGTCTCCTACACACATTTGTGTGGCACTTACCAACTGAATTAAAGCGTTAAGAGCTGTTTAAAGCTAGGAAGGCTTTCCGCTTTCCTGGGGTCACTCTCTATGGCAGGTTAGGGCCAATCCTTGTCTTTGCCCAGAAGGAAGCTAAGAGGAACTGAGGAGGTCAGAAGAATGCAGCAGACCAGGCAGGATCACTTTCAGGGCACAGATCTTGAGCTGCCTGAGGCTTCCAGAGGGGAAGATTTTGCCATCTTGGGCTCCTTGCTACTTCACATGCATATTGAAATCTACCTGCTGAGTTTTACAAAACAAGAAAGTGAGAGATATTCTGACTTTTACTGAAGCTGCACAGGATCTGTATGCTTGGGGGAGGGGTATCTTCGTAATGGAAGTTTCCTAATTTTTGTTTTGTTACCTACTTTAAAAATTAATATTTTTAGGTGTAGGTGTGTGTGTGTCTGTGTGTCTGTGTGTCTGTGTGTCTGTGTCTGTGTGTCTGTGTATTGGTATGGGAATGTTTGTAAAGGCACCTGTGGAAGCCAAGGGCAGCAAATGCCCTAGAATTGGAGTCACCAGTGATGTAAGCTGTCTGATATAGGTGCTGGGAACTTCGGGTCTTCCAGAACCTGAAGAACAGCAAGTTCTCTCAGACAACGGAACCATCTCTTCAGCTCTATTGTTTACATTTTTTAGACAGGATCTAGCTCAGACTGACCTAGAACTATCTTCACTTCACTTCAGCCTCCCGAATTTTGGAATTAAAAACACATGCAACCATGTTTTGCTTCTGGTTTGTTTTCATAAATAACATCTGCATTTATATAAACCTTTGTGCTGGTCAGTTTTCTTTTGTTTTGTTGTTTATCAACGTGATACAAGCTGGAGGTATCTCGTGAAAGCCTCTGTTGAGGATTTACTGCCATGGGCTAGGCCTGTGTGCAGACTGAGAGTATTTTCTTAATTGATTTCTGTGGGAGGGCCCAGCCCACTGTGGGTGGTGCCACCTGCAGGCTGGTAGTCCTGGGTTGTATAAAAAAGCAAAGTGAGAGCACCAGGGGGAGCAAGCCAAGAAGCAGCACTGCTCCACAGTCCATGCCTCACTCCCTGCCTCCAGGTTCCTACTTGGAGTTCCCTCCCTGTCTTCCCTCAGTGATAGATTGTGACGTGTAATGTGCAAGTCAAAGAAACCCTTTCCTGCCATGTTGCTTTTGGCTATAGTACTTCATTACTGCAGCTGAGAGCAAACTAAGATAGCCTTCCTTAACTTCCTCAATGACATTTTGTGGATCTTCTAATGGAGCTCCTAGACATATTTTGTTAAGAGTTGCTGGGTTGTTAGTATTTTCTGATGCTATTAAAATTGTGTATTAAAAACAATTTCATTTTGTTTGTTGTTAGCATATAGAAATGGAGTTGATTCTCCTGCTTCCCCCCCTCCAAAGTGCTGGCATTATAGGTGCACTCCAGTAGGTCAAGTTTATTTTGGACTTTTTATGCATACAATGACATAATCTGAAAATAGTCTGCTTTTCTCCTGTTTTTCTTTCATTTAAAAGCTTTCTGCTATTCTTGGCTTGTGCACTAGCTGATGTCTCCAGAACATTGAGCAGAGAATATTCTAGAAAGCACTCATCTTAGTACTTTTTTAAATATTGAGTTTTATTGTTTTCATCATCATCATTAGTGTGGTGTGTGTGTGTGTGTGTGTGTGTGTGTGTGTGTGTGTGTGTGTGTGTGTATGAGAGAGAGAGAGAGAGAGAGAGAGAGAGAGAGAGAGAGAGAGAGAGAGAGATGTTTAGAGATGTTTTTAAGCTTGAAAACAAAGCACTTTTACCTTCCTATTTCCCCATCCCACATGTCTTCTTTATAATATAATACTGGAGGAGATGTTTTGAAGGTGACAGGTACATGAGTATTCATTATAGCAATTTCTATGCTGCGTGTATGCTCGAGAATTTCCATAATAGCAAAAAAAAAAAAAATGTTAGGCTACAGTAAAGCTTTCAACACTTCATCATTACAGGTGCTGTTTGCTGTAGGATTTGGGGAGACACTTTGTATTGGATTAAGAAAGTTTTCATCTCCTTTTAATTTGCTAAAAGTCTCAAATTATCATTAGAAGCTGTACAATTAAGGTTCTTATCTACATGTACTGAAATGCTAAAAATCTTAAATCATGACGACTAATCGTACAAATGAAATCCTTACCTTCATCTATTAAAATGAAAGCATCATTTCCCTCTTTAATCTGTTATTGTAGCAAATTAATCAGTCTATTTGTTTGTTAATAATAAACCAGCCTTGCATCCCTAGGACAAGTTGAACTCCATTATACAGTACTAGGGTTTGTTTGCTAAAATCACATCAAGGCCTTCTAGCCTTGTGTAGGATCAGAACAAAAGTTGGGCTTTCAACTCTGTTTTCTACACCCTGGAAAAGATTAAGAATTAAAACAAGGGGCTGGAGAGATGACTCAGAGGTTAAGAGAACTAAAATGCTCTTCCAGAGGTCCTGAGTTCAAATCCCAGCAACCACATGGTGGCTCACAACCATCTATATTGGGATCTGATGCCCTCTTCTGGTGTGTCTGAAGACAAATGCAATGTACTCATATGCATAAGAAAATAAATCTTAAAGAGAATGAACATTTAAAAAAAGAAAATAATTTTGGGCTGGAGAGATGGCTCAGTGGTTAAGAGCACTGGCTGCTCTTTCAAAGGTAATGAGTTAAATTCCCAGCAACTACATGATGGCTCACAACCATCTGTAATGGGATCTGATGCCCACTCCTGGTGTGTCTGAAGACAGTGTACTCATATATACATTAAATAAATAAATAAATCTTTTAAAAAAGACTTAAAACAATTTCTTTCTTAATTGTTTGATCATGGTAATCAGAGAACACACCCAAATTCTGGATTTTCTTTTGTTAATTTTATTTTAAACATAAAGAACTTGCAGATTAAAAAAAAATCACATACTGAAATTAACCAGACCCAAAGACGATACCACTCAATGAAGTTCTATACATTTTTTTTTATTGGTAGATTCTCATTTATCATTAAATTCCTTCTATATTACCTGGCTACTGATTCAATTCCTCATCATATCAGTTTTGATTTATTGTCTTTATATAGTTTTTCTGTTTCTCCTATTTTTTTTTTTTACTTTTTTTCTTTTTGGAGAGGTGTAAAGATGGTAATAATGTCAATTTATTAACAATTTTATGTCTATAGTCATTTCAGTTGTGACTTAAACAAAGCAAAACAGAATAAGATAAAACTTATTTTTATGCATGTGTACCTCTGTTGGGGGGGTTGTGCACTTGAGTGAAGGTGTCCATGGAGGTCAGAAGAGTCTGTCAGGTCCCCTGGAGTCATGGCAGCTGTGAGGGCTGGGAAGCAAACCTGAGTTTTTAGCAAGCACAGTTGCATGTGCATTTATCATACTCTTGTATGGCTCAAGTAATTTGGACTTTCTCTGGCTTTTGAGAATTAGTTTCACTAGAGATTTATCTGTTTTCTAAGTCTTCTGGAATGGATATTTGATTTCCATTTTAATATTTTTTCTGTATAGGTTCTCTTCTATTTCCATTGAGTTTATCCCTTCTCTAACACATCGCAAGGAATATTTCACTGTTAAGTACTAAGGGATTTTTTTCAGGATTAAAAATATTAGCTCAGTCTTCTGACTGTCCAGTCCCCAGCACTGATTCCTGTATCCTCCATGATTGGGTGTGTACTATTTTTCTCATATAGTTAAAAAATATTTCTGTCATTAGTTGAGAATATTTACATCATCTCAAACTATAACTACTGACTATTTACAATATCAAAACTGAGAAAAAGACTTGATGTCTCATTAACCTAGTGATCAAACTTAACCATCAAAAATGAGATAGACATACCATGTGTCTCCTTATGGAAGACAGTGAAAAACACAATATTCACTATGTAGTTTTCTCAACAAAAAGGCTTAACCTAAATCCCATAATGGGGAAATAGTCAGACCTGGGTATTTTACAAGAAAATTGGCATGGACTATGTTATCTACATTTTTTTAGACAGGACCTTCTTATGTAACTCATAGTGACTGAGGACTATCAATGTCCAAGTAGATAAAGGACCTCAACATAAAACTGGATGCACTAAATCTAATAGAAGAGAAAGTAGGAAATACCCTTGAAGGCATTGGTACAGGAGACAAGTTTCTGAGCAGAACACCAATGGTCTAGGCTCTAAGATCAACAATTGATAAATGTGACTTCATGAAACTGAAAAGTTTCTGTAAGGCAAGAGACAGTGTCAATAAGACAAAACTGCGGCCTACAGATTGGGAAAGGATTCTCACTAACTCTACATCTGATAGAGGACCAATATCCAAAATTTATAAAGAACTAAAGAAGTTAAACACCAAGAACCCAAATAACACAATTAAAAAATCGGGTACAGAGTTAAAGAGAATTCTTAACAGAGCAATCTCAAATGGCTGAGAAGCACTTAAAAAAATGTTCAAAATCCTTAGTCATCAGGGAAATGCAAATCAAAACAACTCTGTCAGAATGACTAAGATCAGCCAGGTGGTGGTGGCGGCGGCGGCGCACGCCTTTAATCCCAGCACTTGGGAGGCAGAGGCAGGCGGATTTCTGAGTTTGAGGCCAGCCTGGTCTACAGAGTGAGTTCCAGGACAGTCAGGACTACACAGAGAAAACCTGTCTCAAAAAAACCAAATCCCCCCTCCCCCCCCCCCCCCCCCCGCCAAAAAAAAAAAAAAGAAAAGAAAAAGAAAAAAGAAATCAGAATGACTAAGATCAAAAACTCAAGTGATAGCACATACTGGTAAGGATGTGGAGAAGGGGAAACATTTCTTCATTACTGGAATGCCAACTTGTACAACCACATTGGAAATCAATTTGGCATTTTTTTTTTTTTTTTTTTTTTTTTTTTTTTTTTAGCAAACTGGGAATAGTTCTACCTCAAGACCCAGATATACCACTCCTGGGCAAATACCCCAAAGATGCTCCACTATCCCATAAATCACTTGCTCAACTCACAGCAGGGATCAGGGATAGAGCAGACACTGAAGGAATGGTCAACCAGCCCAACTTGAGACTCATTCCATGCGCAAGCACAAATCCCTGACAACTATTAATGATACTCTGTTGTGCTTGCAGACAGAAGTCCATCATGACTGTCTTCTGAGAGGTCCCACCCAGCAGTTGACTCAAGACAGATGCAGACACCCACAGCCAAACAGTGGATGGAGCTTGGGGACTCTTATGGAAGAATAAAAGGAAGAATTGCAGCCCCTAAGGTGATAGTAACTTCACAGGAAGACCAACAGAGTCAACTAACCTGCACAGTTAATGGCTCTCTGAGACTGAACCACCCACCAAAGAATATGCACAAGCTGGATCTAGGCCTCCTGCACATACGTAGCAGATGTGCCGCTTGGCCTTCATGTGGGTCCTGAACAACTGGAGCAGGGGCTGTCCCAAAAGCTGTTGCCTGTATTGGGATATGTTCTTCTTGGGCTGCCTTGTTTGGCCTCAGTGGGAGAGGAAGCACTAAGCCTCACAGAGAGTTGAAGTGCCTTGGTGGGGTATACCCAGGGGCCCCCCACCTGCTCAGAGGAGAAGGGGAGAGGGGGATGGAGGAAGAATTGTGGGAGGGCATGACCAGGAGGGGGCAGTGAGTGGGATGTAAAAAAACTTCAAAAAAAAAAAAGAGAAAAGTCTTTTAACTTTCAATTATAAGATAGCTTTAATAATCATGTTGTTATTGACTTTACAATATTTTTCCTTTAATTAGAAAATATGATTTCATGTCTTGAATCTTTTCAAATTTGCTAAGTGTCATTTTATAACTCTGCATAATTAACATTTTTAAATCATTTTAAATTTTAGGAGTATAAATACATAATTATGCATATGTATACTATCAATTTAGTACTAGCAAATAAAAGTGTATTCTGGAAGTGTTAGAAAAAAGTAGTGCTATATTTGTTAGCTGTTTTGTCCAATTCTTTTATATTCATCTTGCTTTTTCTTGACTAGTGGTTCTATCAATCATTAGGAAAGTCATATAATCTGATATGATTACAAAAATTATCAATTTCTTTTTGTGGTGTTATCTTTTATTAGTATATTTTGAGGTCATGTTATTTGCACATCAGCTTGAGATTGTTATATCATCTTGGTAAATTTCCACATTCCTATTCTGGAGATGTGTTCCTTTGAAGTCTGATACAAATATAGCTTTCATAGATTTTGCTTATATTTGGCAGTGTGTATCTTATTTTACTTTCATTGCTTGGCATTCTTGTGTTTTCAGTGTGTTTCTTGTAAACCGACTTCACTTGGATTTTATTTTTTACTAGTGTATATTAATTTTACAGTCTAGCGGATTTTGTTATGACATTTTAACATCTAAGAGTAAAGTTCTTTGGTTATATTTATTTACCGATTACCCACACTTAGCATCTTTTCTCCTGCTTACATGTCCTTTTCTTCTTCCCTCACACTCTTTATTTTACTTTCATATCCTTTTTCTCATAGATTCCACATAGGAGAGAAAACACTTAATACTTGTCTTTATGAGTCTGGCTTAGTTTGCTTAACATGATTTCATTTTTCTGCAGATGACATGATTAGTGATTGAATTGTACTGGTACATAGATGCCACATTTTTATAGCCATTTATTTACCTGTTGATGGGCCCATAGGTTGATTTTAAAACTTTGCTGTTTTTTGCATAACTTGGCTATTGTGAATAGTGCAGGGATAAGAATGGGATTTCGATTTATGTGTATATTTTAAGAAGGTTTTTTTGAAGAACTTCCATACTGACTTTCATAGTGCATTTCCCTGAAGAATAAAGAGGTTGAACAGTTATTTTCATGTATTTATTGGCCATCTGTGTTTATTCATTCAAATAATGATCAGTTCATTTGCCTGTGTATTGGTCATCTCTTCATAACTTAGTCTGAATACTTTCATATGATCTTATTTTCCATCTACCAATTCTCTCTTCAGCTGCTGATAAGAGAACCAATTGCATGCTTAATATTGATCGTTTCATTATTCGGTTCTAGAATTTTATTTTATTTTTCTGTTCAGTTGGCCACATTTTGCACTTCTGCATCTTGTTTTAACAATCTTTGATACAACAAACAATACTTTTACATTTTTTCTAACTAATTCTACATTTATTGTCAATCTGTGACTTTTTTCCTATTGCCTGCTGTGTAACTGACCTCAGCTATCCTATCTTGCTTCCTCATGTCTCTGGTTATGTCTGGTTGTGTAATTTGACTGTACATTTATTATTTGTTACATGATATGCTGCTGATTTCTTTTGGAGAATGGTTGCTGTTGCATTTTTCTGGGCCCTGTAGGCCCTATACACTCTAGGACCACTTTTTTTTTTTTTTTTGAGACAGGGTTTCTCTGTGTAGCCCTGGCTGTCCTGGAGCTCACTCTGTAGACCAGGCTGGCCTCGAACTCAGAAATCTGCCTGTCTCTGCCTCCCAGAGTGCTAGGATTACAGGCGTGCGCCACCACGGCCTGGCTCTAGGACCACTTTTATCCAATGCCAGTGCCTGGGATTTTCAGTACTCTCAGATGACAGAGAAACCAGGTTGGAGACCTTGCTAAGGGCTCTTTTACATCCTTCACAGCATTCCTAAGGGACAACTGTTAGAAGCACAGGAAAAAAGGAGTGTTGTTTTGTCTGGAGCCCACATTTAGCTTTTTACTTTATAGTCTCATGAATCTATTAAAAGTGCATCTTGGTGTATACTCTCAAATAAGGATAAAAGCTATGGTCAGAGCTCTTTGAGTTTCTTTGATAAACTTCTAGGGTATCTGTTTTATTCTAAATCTCAACCTGATAGCTACTGCCCAGTTCCTTGATAACTTTAAAGATGTTTCATCTGTTTTCGGAAAATTAGCAATCTACCTCTTTTCTAAAACCCATCTCTTATGAACTGGACTGCATCTTCCTCAAATTCATGGACGGAAGCTCTAACTCCCCCATGTGATTGGATTTGGAGACAGGTCCTGTAAAAATTAGTTGAAATTAATGAGGTTATAAGGGTTGAAGCTACAATTTGGTATAAGAAGAGTGTGTATATGCATAGACAACAACCAACCAAACACCACCCAAGGACACAGTAAGGAAACATCTAGCTACAAGCCAAAAGGAGGACCCTCATTAAGCCTTCAGTTCTTTCCCTTTATTTTGGGTGTGTCTGTGAATGTACATGAGTGGGCCCACATAAGCCGAAGCACACCTGCGGAGATCAGAGAAGAACCTATGAGAGTTTTCTTCTTTACACATGAAGGTTTGGGTTATACAACTCTTATTGGGATTCAAGGCAAACATTTTTTTTTTATCCACTAACCATCTTACCAGGCCAAATAAATGATGCCAACACTTTTGATCTTGGGATTTAGCTTTCAGGACTGTTAGAAATATATTTGTGTTATTCAGGCTATCCTGTGTTATGGCAGGTCTGGTTCACCAACCAGACCACTAATACTAAATTCTCTCTTGCCTAGGCTAAGACTGTACCAAGTCAGTTCTATTTATCAAGCTGTCTACCTAGTAGAGTCTAGCAATAGGGGCCACTAGAAAACAAGCGAAAGAAAGAAGGATGCTCTCTTTTCTGTTCCTGGAATCATTACACTAAAAAATGGCTGCCTGCTGTGGTAGTTCTTTTCTATAGCTGTTAAAATCTAATTTTCACTTTTGCCAACACTTCAGATCAACCCCTCCCCTACAGCCCTCATCCTCTTCCCAGCCAAACACCCACACCACTGATGCTGCTTCCTAAGAGCTTTGGATTCCAGCTCAATGGGATATTTCTCCAAGCTTCTAAGTTTTGATAATTCTAGCCTGTTTCCTTTGTTCTGTAGCCCATTACTCTTTAGCAGGTGCTACTACCAATACATTAGAATGGTCTTTTTTACCCCTTTAATTACCTTATATCTTATACCTAGTTAATAATTTTTCACATAATTATCCTACTTAAGTTAATGATTTTTGTTTCCTGACTAGATTCAATTGACTCATATTTCATCCCATTTTTTTTTAAATTCTGTCTTCTGTGTGAATGTTGGTCTAAATTACTATTTTCCTGTTACTGAAATTGGAAGCTCCCCAAAATGTTTTTATTGTTATGCAAACAATGGATTCATGAATCCACTGCATCATTGCAAAAGCTAAACTAGCAGTCTTTGCTTTTGCTCCAAGATGAATAATGAGGAGGTCTTCTTTTCTATGATACATCAAAACGTATCATGATCCTATTTCTTGGGTGGGGGATGGGATGTTTCCATTCTGTCAAAAAAGACATACACTTCTGATTTCACAAGAGGGTGTGCCCCTCCCAGACTAGATAAGAGAAGAAAGTAGTAGTAAAGAGGTAGCCTGCAGTTTGAGGGTTCCTGGAAAGCTTCTTAACAGAATAACCTAACCCCAGACATCATTAGCACTAGTGTCTCTGTCTCTGCTACCTCATTATGGATTTTGACTGAGGTGGCAGATGGACCACTAAAATTCTGCCAAATCATGGTAAAATCTACAAAGAGGGTCTTGGTCATTGTCTAGTGCAATCATTCCTAAGTGAAGAAAATAAATTCTGGGCTCCTGTAGCCTAATTAAAAGAAACTAGGAGTAGGGCACAGAGTTCCTGGCTCTATTGGCAGTTCTTCATTCATACCAGGCTTTCATTTCTTGAACTGATGTGTCCACCCATCTCAAGCTATTTTCTTAATTGTCTCCTCAGATCAACTCTTCCACTCCGTTGGTCTTCCCACAATCCTCAATGTATATTTTGTTCCAGCTAAGTACTACCATCTACTCTTCTCCAAGCACAATGTTGACCCTGTTTCCCTGGTGCTCTTCATTGCCACTGTTTCTTCTATACAAGTTTTTTTTTCTCCCCAAAACTTATCAAAACCCACCTCATCTTGAAGATGAACTTGGTGGGACTGTTGTTATGCCATCTTTCCCAGAACATAAATGTGGAAACAAACTCTTCATCTATTGTGTTGCTCTTCATCTTCTGTACTAGAAGTATAGAAGGCATTCTGTACTTCTAATATAGCATCCATCTGCTACTTAAAGCAAAGTGTTTGTGCTCACTATTGTGCAGCATCATCTCACTTGCATTCAAGGATTGTGTTCCATCCTCCTCATTGCCTATTATAGAAATTTGAACACAACAACAATAATTAGAAACTATTACATGTTTACATGTCCATTCTATTAAATTTTAGAATGGTGGGCTTATTTATTTCTCTCAATAGCCCTATGAAGAACTTATTATTACTATTACTATTATTATTATTCCTGTTTTTTAATGAGAAACCAGTTTGTTTGCTAAAGAGAGACAGAAAAAGAATGGATTTGTCTGGCATGAGGAGGTGGAGAGAATCCTGGAGGAACTGGGGAAGGGAAAACCATAATCAGAATTTATTGGGGGAAAAAATCTATTTTCAATAAAAAGCAATCAAAAGAAACTTTTCTAAGATGATGCAGATAATGGGTCATCCATGAGGCTCTGATATCTCTGATGTGAAAGTTCTACTTCTCATCCATAACAGTGTACTTTCTTCCAGGGGCTATCCAAGGACTTGAACTTATTACAGTGCTTTTAAATATTTTAATTATCTTTAATCTTTTTTACAGTCCAGTCATTATTCCCCTCCTGGTCTGCCCTTGGACAGTTCCTTATTCCCATTCCTCCTCTCTCCCCACCCCATCCCCATTTCCAAGAGGATGACTCTACCCTCACCCCCACCCCACCAGGCCTCCCCACTCCTTGGGGCCTCACATCTCTCCAGGGTTAGGTGCATCTTCTCTCACTTAGGCCAGACCAGGCAGTCCTCTGCTGTATATGTGTCAGGGGCCTCATATCATCTAGTGTATGTTGCCTGGTTGGTGGCTCAGTGTCTGAGAGATCTCAGGGGTCTAGGTTAGTTGAGACTGCTGGTCTTCCTATGGGGTCATCCTCTTCTTCAGCTTCTTCCAGCCTTTCCCTAAGACAACCACAGGTGTCAGAAGCTTCCGTACATTGGTTGGGTGTAAGTATCTGAGTCTGACTTGCTCAGCTGCTTGTTGGGCCTCTTGGAGAGCAGCCTTGCTAGGTTCCTGTCTGTAAGCACACCAATAATAGTGTCAGGCCTTGGGGCCTCCCCTTGAGATGGATCCCAACTTGGGCCAATCCCTGGACTTCCTTTCCCTTCAGTCTCTTCTCCATTTTTGTCCCTGCAGTTCTTTCAGACAGGAACAATTCTGGGTCAGAGTTTTTGACTGTGAGATGGCAACCCCATCCCTCACATGATGCCCTATCTTTCAACTGGAGGTGGACTCTACAAGTTCCCTCTCCCTACTATTGGGCATATCATCTAAGGTCCCTCTCTTGAGTCCTGAGAGTCTCTCACTTCCCAATTCTCTGGTACATCCTGGAGGGTTCCCCCCCAACCTCCTACCTCCAGAGGTTGCCTATTTCCTTTCTTTCTGCTGGCCCTCAGGGCTTCACTCCTGTTTGCTCCAATACTTGATCATGTTCCCCTCCCCCTCCCACCAAGATTCCTCTGCCACCCATAATTGCTTTCTTCTTCCTTCCAAGTGGGACTGAGGGATCCTCACTTGGGCCCTATAGCTTGTTAACCTTCTTGAGTTCTGTGGACTGTGTCCTGGGTATTCTGTACTCTTTTATTTTTTGGCTAATATCCATTTATTAGTGAGTACATGCCATAATGTCATTTTGGGTCCGAGTTACCTCATTCAGGATGATATTTTCTAGTTCCATCCACTTGCTCCACCATGCCACAGGGGCATGTACTCCACTATGTCCATAAAGGCTTCATTTGTAATAGCCAGAAGCTGGAAACAGCCCAGATGTTCCACAACAGTAGAATGGATACAGAAAACATGGTTCATTTACACAATAGAATATTATTCAGTTATTAAGAATGAGGACATCATGAGTTTTGCAGGCAAATAGATGGAACTGTTAAATTTATTTTTAGTTTTTATTTAAATAGCAGTTAAAGATTTGAATTTGTGAAATCATCTGGCCTCCCAGAAAGGAAGCAGAAAGAGAAACACCAAATAAAAGGTTGAACACTCAGATATTTCTCAGTAAAAATTTAAATGAGCTTCATCAAATTATTTAAACCCTTTGATCTTCTCTCTTTATATAAAGAGTCAAGTATAAATTCCTCCCTGACAGATGACTGTATAAAGTTCACTGTGGCATATGAGACTTTTGAAATCCATGGAAGGAAAGAGAAAAAGCAGGGGTCATAGCTAATTGGCTGAAATGTTATGAGAACCGTTGTGGGTTCCTAAGGATTGGAATCACCCCCGAGTCTGTCAGTTTGGGTCAGTGTGGATGTCTTATGCTTTAGAATTATTCCTACAAAGAGAAGGATGCGACTATTGTTGGAGATATTGATTCTGTAGGACCCTTCAGATTAGGATAGGGTACTGTTTCCTTCCTGGGTCCTCAAGAAATTAGATACTTGGGAATAGTTTTGAGTGTAAGGGTGCATGACAAATCAGTCACCAGAACATTTGGCCTGAAGGAAAGAAACCTGAGGAGTTAGGTCACAGTTGGCCAGAGGTACTACTGTATTTGACTTGGAGCAGTGACAAATCCGTGATGGATAGCTGCAAGGTCAGGCATAGCTTCCAGTGCACTGTTGGAGCACTGTGGTGATGTACTGTGCCTAAGAAAGCTATAGCCTCAAATTAAAGCCAGACAGTCCATCCAGCCCACCTTGTGACATTAGCTAAGTCTCCTAAACTCCTTTTTTCCCTCCTTTGTCAACTAGAGATAATGATACTCTTCTGAAAAGATTATTATGATGGCTTAATAGCATACCTCAGCTTCCCAAACCTGAGTCATGCACATTATCGCTGTATCACTCAGGGTAAGCTGACGAAAGCTTAGAAAAGGATCTGTTATACAGGTGTGGGCAGGGTTCAAGAAAGTCAGCTAAGGGAAATCACAGGACCCACGTCTAGCAGCGGTGAGCAACTGTTATCTGGTTATGCCTGAAGGGAGTACGAGGAGAAAGCATGTACAGAACTGGGGTACAGTTTAGCAAAGGAGTTGTCTCTGTGACCATCAGTAAATGGACCAGACAGCCTGTGAAGCCACTGCTAGAGAGGATGAACAGATTGAGAAAATGTCCCAGCATTACCCTTCTAGCCTTAGTTTTCTGTTGGTGCTCCCCAGTAGCTGAGAAGAGTCAGATGCAAGAGGGGTCTATGGTGTGGTCCATGTGGTCAGTGTCTTTTTCAGCACTTGAGGAAGAATGAGGAACTGAGTGGAGCCAGAAAAAAAAACTTTCTAATACATCATTGATTAATATTGGCCAATTTCCTCCTTAAAACAAAACTTTTGTACAAACCAAATAAATTTACTTTCAAAAGGAGACTTCTTTTATGTGTGGGAAGTAGGGAGGGCCTATGTATGCTTGACTCTCTCTCTCTCTCTCTCTCTCTCTCTCTGTGTGTGTGTGTGTGTGTGTGTGTGTTTACAAGCCAAAATTCAATCTCAAGTGTCATTCCTCAAGAGCCATCCACTTTGGCCTTTTATTTTTTTGTATTTTTGAAATTCTTTTAAAAACTATTTATCTTATTATTTTAAATTATCCAAACTCACACTGGCCAAAGATCCCCCTAAGCTGGAGTTACAGACTGCTGTTACTCATCTGACCATGGGTGCTGGAAACTGACCTCAGGTCCTCTGCAAGAGCAATACAAGCTCTTAACCTCTGAGTCATTTCTTCAGTCCCATGTTGTTTTTTAAAGCAGGCTCTCTTTCTGGCTTAGAGCTCATGTATCAAGTATGCTAGGATGGTTGGCCAGTGAGTCCAGAGATCTGTCTGTCTCTGACTCTCTAGCACTGGAATTACAAGCACGTGCAAATAATCATACTCAGCTTTCTACATGGGATTGCTGGGGATTGAACTCAAGTCCTCATGCTCGAGGACCTGCTCGGCAAATATTTTAACATCTGAGACATCAGCAGAATCCCTCAAAAGAAGACTCCTTAAACCTCATCCTACACGATGACATCTATGTAACCACAGATTGAATATGCTAGCTTTTCATTTATAATACACATAATTAACATGAACATAGAAAACATGTGTGTGTATGTGTGTGTGTGTGTGTATGTAAGTGTGCTAGGGCTTGGATCATAGTAAATACTAAATACAAGGATCAGTTCTGTTGCTGGACATTGCAGATGAGTGTACAATGGAAATATTATTATGCATATTCAAAGGAGCACTTAAAATATGTGCCACTGTCCTAAATGTGATCTTTTCTCCCATGTGTTTTTAGACTAGGCATTTCTAGCTTATGAGAAAGATTATATAAACAAATGTATTTTTTCATAACTGGCCCATTTTAATGAATTTGATTATTTGGCCCATTGATTTTTCATTAGATTCTTTTGGTTTCTCTAGGCGAACAAGCAAATCATCTGGGAATGTTGATGAGGTTTTCTCTACATTACTGTTTAACAAGTTAGATTGTGCAGAATCTGAAGGGCAATGTTGAACAATAGCAGTGACATAAGGTATCTTTCAAGTCTCCATTTTGTTTTAATAGAAGTGCTTCTAGCTTGTTGTTGTTCTCATTTTGTAAAAGAATTATTTACTGATTTTTAGTGTATGAGTGAATGCCCGTGTTTATGTCTGAGCACCATATGCATGCCCATGGGGATCAGAAGAGAGTATTGAGTTCCCCAGAACTGGAGATGCAGATAATTGTCAGGTGCCATGTGGGTGCTTGCAATCAAACTGACAGCTCTATAAGAGCACTAGGTGCAGTTAACTGCTGAGCTATCTCTCCATGCCCTAGTCTGCTCTAGCTCTCTCTGTCTCTGTATCTATCTCTCAGTCTCTGTCTGTCTTTGTTTCTCTGTCTCTCTGTCCCTCTTGCTCTTGGTTTAAGAGATATATTTTTTATCTTGGTTAAGAATTATTATCAGAATGTACAGTAACTCTTGTCAAATGCCTTTTAAACATCTATTGAAGCTTTACATTCTGGGAATAAATAAAGTTCAATTATGATGGATTTTTAAGCATCGCTTTCCTCTAGAAGAGTGTCATCTTTGTTGAATAAAAGGAGAGCATATATGACAGAAAGTCATGTTAAGGATTTTGAGGGACTAGGAAAGTACATAAAGTCAAAGTACATGTTAGCAAATATGTAAGAGCCTATCAGTGGTAAAGTGCATAGTACGTGCAATTTTGTCTCAAGTCTCTATATTTAAAGGTTCTTAATTAAAATGGAAACATATTTCAATGGTCTGCAGGCTACTGTGCCTGATTTTTACCTTCAGAAGAACAGAAGGACTCAAGGGTGGAACATTTTGCTCTTTCCTGACCCTGTGTTCTCTGAGAATAGAATTCCAGGGAAGCATTAGTTCTGGCCTTGCAGATCTCACTTTTCTGAAAGTTGGTTTACAATTGGACTTCTCATTTTTGTCTCCACCTGGAGCTGAGCAGGTTTAGCTCAGGATGAGCAAGAGCAGCTGACTAAGCAAGTGACAGACCCAAAGATAACCCCAAAGATAACCTGAGAGTTATTTGTGTGCCTGAGAGTGCAGAGAAGGGTATGTGAGCGCATGGGATGTGCTCTAGGATGTGTCTGTCTGTGATTTCCATAAATCGAGGCCACATTCTTGTCTCCCTAATGCTCAGTGCACATTTAGAAAAAAAAAGCCACCATCTCAATCATCTAAGAATCATTGAAAAGCTGTTTAGATTTTCCCCAGAGTTTCTATAAAATGTAAAGACGGCATACCAGTCATATTGTCCATCCATCTTCCTCTTCAATTTTTCTCCTTAAAGCCCTATTTTATTACAACTCAACAGTCTTCCCTCTCTCTAAAAGTTCCCAGGCTTTTGGTCTAGCTAGGTTGGCCTTTGCCTCATTTCAATTCCCTTCTTCCTTGGCATTGCTGGCTCACCATCATCCCAACTGTAGAGGAATCAAGAGTTGTATACTTCATTCTCTCACCCATTTCCAGGATCTGTAAAATGAAGTTTAAGATCAGGAAAAGGACAACATTCTTAGTATAGATTTTTAAATGTAATCCTGTTTTTGCTTGCCTATGACACATACAGAGAAAAAGAAAAGCTTTCAAGTCTCTGTATGTAACCAGGACTTTCATTTCTCCTCTGGTCCACCTTCCACCATGTTTCTCTCCACCTCCACTGGACATTAAAGAACAGCTAATAAACAACAAAGAGGTCAAAAGCATAATCCAGGACCTGGAAAGAAATTCTGTGTGTGATAGAGTGTTGGGCCTTTAGGCAAAATTATGGTCACAAAGAGTGCCATTTATTTCTACTTGGCTGGATTCCCTTGAAGAGGAAACTTTCCCTAAAAGTATTTTTAAGGTCTGAAAAAAGGTATAAGTAGAGCAATGTGCATTAAGCTGTCCTGCCTCTCAAAGCTTGAGGGGTTTCAAGGGATGCATCAAGGAGGTGGAGGGTCCTTGCCATCTCCAGTTTCTGTCCTGGCCCTTAACCTCTGCCCACATCCCCACTCTCTAAACCCCAGAAGCCCCTATCCAGTAGAGTGATGAATCTATTTTTAAAGATCAGGCATACTCCAGAGGAATAATGACTGCTCTTTTTCGCTACCCTGTGCCAATCAGTGACTCATCAACCATTTTCTAAATGACTATGTTTTTATTCCCCAGTTTCCTTCACAGTGCAATATTAGAGAAGATTAAATGCAGTCCCTCGCTGCCTCCCTCTGCTTGTCTGTGCCTTGTTTTAGAGATGGTAATGTCCCAAAATAGAAGTATTTCATTGAATACTGATTATGTCGTGACAGTGAAACAGCGCACGCACACACACACACACACACACACACACACACACAGCCAGAGACAGAGACAGAGACAGAGACTGGGACTGTGTTGGAGAGATTGGAGAAGCATCTATAGCAATTCCAGGAGGACGATGGGTGAAAAGCATAGTCACCCTAACTTCTGCTGAAGTTAGGTGAAAAGCATAGTCACCTTCTAACTTCTGCTATGATTTTACTGCCAAATACTCCATTTCTTTTTTGAGTGCTTTTAGCTTTCCCCACTCCTGTGCCTAGCACCCCTTTATACCCCCTTTTCAATAAGATTCCTCTTCCTCTGTGATCCCTGTGACAACCTGGAAGAAAACTTGTTCTTTAATAGGTTTCCTTCTCTCTACTCATTCTGCTGGACATAGTTGTTTCCTGACTCAAGCTTGACTTTGCCCCAAGGGCAAAGAGAGTTGGAATGACAAACAGCCATTCCTGGAACAACACCACACCTATCCTATGGCTGTTGAGTCTATCTTGACAAAAATCCTAATATCAGTCTTTAGCTTGTCCCTATCAGACTGTTTCATAGATGTCTTGCTTGCCTGTCTTTATCCTGTTTTACTTTATCTTGTGAACTAGAAGCTTCATCTTTGTTGGGTATAGCATCAGGACTGCTCATCCAGAAGATTCCATTTAAGCTTCAGTCTTTGGAGGAGACAGAAGGTAGGAAGTGATGCCGGGAGGACACCTAGGTCTAGACAGTTACTGCGCTCAATTCCTTTTCCTGGCCGATTCTGTTCTTCATCTCAAAGTCATGAATCCTTTCCAGGAAGCCTTTCTTCCTATCTCTGTACACTGACAGTCTCTTATTTCCTTTGGATATGGGGTGGTAATAGCTCTCTCTCTTGCCTTTGTCCTGTCCTGCATTGTTTCCATTTGCCAGGACTGTGTATTCACTTTCTTTTAAATATGTATGTATATATGTATGTATGTATGTATGTATGTATGTATGTAGATCAGAGAATAACTTTGAAAGAGTCTGTTCTTTCCTTCCACCATTGCACAGTCTAGGGATTGAATTCAGGGCACCAGACTTGCCAGCAAGTGCCCTTACCCATCTCCTGGGCCCTGAGAGTAATTAGTCTCAATTTTTTTTTAAAAAAAAGACTCTTCAATCATCCTTATTTAAATTTCTTGTTCAGATCCTAACTAGCTCTGTCCTCTCTAGCTTACCACCTCCCGCAGTGGCTCTACCTATTTTTGTGGGTTTTATTTTCTTCTTACCTTCTGCACATCTTCTGCCCCATCAGACCTCTAAGATGATGTACAATGGGCCTTCCAGAGTACCTGCTAACCCTTTGGGAAACAAGACAAAAGGGATCACAGTGGCAGCAATGAACCTTTGTGGAGCAAGAAGCAAACTCCCAGAAGTCTTCAGACTTATGGTCTAAATGTGATGTCCATGAACTTCAGTTGCGGACATAGTTGAGAGAAAGAATGACTAATTTGGAGTTAGACTAGTAACTGTGGCCCAAGGCATCCATGTTCTGTGTGTAAATCCTAAGCCTGCATAACTTCTTTGTAAACCATCCCCAGATCATCTAAGGTCGCAGTCATCTCAACAGCAGCAGAATCTCAATAATCATAATGATCATAATTATAATCGTTATAATGGCTATCAACTCTGATTGCCAACTCTGAGCCAGGCACTGTGCCTAGTGTTTTGCTTCCATAAACCAAATGGAAGTTTCCATCTCATTCTTAATAATTGCCACTGTCACTCCACAATAGAGGAAAAAAGGACATATCAAATCCCAATTCATTTCAAGGTTGTCACCAGCATGACTCTACTTCTGACTCATGTGATACTTCCCACTTCACACTAAGAACCCTGGGCTTCATTGCGTGTGGAGGTCTGGACCTCCTGGAAGGTCTTCTCATCAGTAAATTGCTGCTCTATCCTCAAGGATCTCTGGGAGATTGGGCAGTGATTTGGGCAGTGATTGAGTATCACAACTGTTACTTTCACCCATAACATATCCAGACAATATTGAAGGCTTAAAGTACATCAAAAGAAAAAAAAACACCCCACATATTGAAAGGAAAGATGTCAAAACCATTGTAACACCTGAGGACTTGAATTTAGCTGCTGTGGGGCAGTCTTATTTCCATCCTGGTCCCCTTCTTCTTCAACTTCTTTCCCCTCTGTGGAAATCCTCTTTGGAAATCCAATTTTCTTCATCCCATTCCCCCTGTTTTGGGAGTATCACCCACTTAAGGGTTATTCTCAGTCTAGGAAGTATGTCTCTCTCCCCAGAAGAATGGAGTATATCCAGAGACTAGGGTACTTCTACAACATCCTCCTGGATGCACTTTCTCTGAACACCTACATTCTAGAAAGGGGAAGATGCCTATCTTCAGCATGCCCAGCCATACTGGGGGAACATCTCATCTCATCCCCCCTCTCATATATATATATAATCTATCTATCTATCTATCTATCCACCCATCTAAGGATAATAGCATAGCCTATATCTAGAAGATAGACAATTAAGTCTCCCTTCCCTAAGGGCTGTGATATTTTCTTTGGTCCTACTTCAAACTTCAAGCTGTGTTACAGAAGTTGATCGTTTTCCCCTTCAGGTTACTCAGCCTAGGGTCTATAGGAATAGACTCTTTAGTGACCTATACAAAGTCCCCGGTTATTTATAGAATGGGTCTTATAGGTAGGTGGCTTTGGATTGCTTAGCTGGGGTTCTTTACCTAAATTCTGCTGGGGGAGGGGTGATTTGATTTCTTCTGTTCTATATTTCTTTTTTAAAGATTTATTTATTTATTTATTATACACTGTAGCTGTCTTCAGATTCCCCAGAAGAGTGCATAAAATCTAATTACGGATGGTTGTGAGCCACCATGTGGTTGCTGGGATTTGAACTCATGACCTTTGGAAGAGCAGTTGGTGCTCTTAACCACTGAATCATCTCACCAGCCCCTGTTCTATATATCTTAACACTAGGCTTTCAGTCTTTTGGTGCCTGAAATTCTTTTCCCACATTCTTTGTCCTACCAGACAGACCATCAATTATGTTAAATCCAAGAGACTGAGCACACCCCCATCACATTTATCACTAAGTCCTAGTGATACTATCACTTTCCCTATTTCTAGAACCTTTTCTTTCTCTACCAGCTGCACCATTCATTGCCTACACGCTGGCTGCTGTCCATCCCGTCAACCTTCTTAGCCACTTCGTGCCACTGTTATTTACTTTTTCATTACTTGTAAGTGGTCATGCCTCCTCCAACAAAACTGCAAGCTTCGGGAGGGCAGGTATTTTGTCTATCTGTTTCATTGTTGTATCCCTTGCGTACAGCACATCGCTCAAGGGGTGGTGGGCTCTCAAGGCTTATTTTCTGAAATAATGATTTAGTGGTTGAACCTAATTCACATACATTGGAGGCTTGGAGATAATATCTCTAACACTGTCTTCCACATAGCAAAGTTATCATGGATACTAGCTGGAGAAATGAATATTTCTGTTGCTCAAGGCCATATAGCTAATTAGTGTCCAAGCTTAAGTCTGCTTGCTTCAGTTGATTTTGTATCTTTTAAATCCAGGCTGCACCCTAGACCAATTAAAGTTGAACTTGTAGGAATGACAGAGGGTCCAGATAAGATTGCTTTTTAAGTCTCCTAAGTGATTCTGATATGGAGCCAAGATTGAGAACCATATTAAATCATGCAATAGGTTCAAGGTAACAATACACTCCTCTCATCCTATGTCTAATAGACAAACAACATTTGGGAAAAATTAAAGACATGTTTGGAAACAGCAATGAAAGGAAGGAACATGCCATGGGTTAGGACCACACTACTGTAAGAACTAGCATGTGTTAATCTCCAAAAGTGAGCTCTGACGTCAGAGAAATGGTTTTATAAGGTGGGTGTAGGTATTAAAATAAAATAAATAATGGAAATACATTTGAGACTAGTTACTAAGAAGCTTTTGCCCAATAATCTGTGTAGATCTCAGGAAAGTTATTCCAGGGATTTGAGAAGGGTTCTTTGTGCACATCATTTAAAATGAGCAAATCCCAGCTGTGTTTGTCAAAGGGGACTTTTTTGGACATTGAAGGATAAAAAGCAATAGGAGTCCATATATATATATATATATATATATATATATATATATATATATA